>NC_057877.1:7615866-7915866 GCF_019740435.1 Gambusia affinis | reverse complement strand
TGATAGTTCACCATCTCTGCCTCTTCTCCGAATCCATCTATTTATGCCACGAATTAAAACGTCATATTAAAATTTAAAACTTAAACTTGTAACATTTGCTTCCTCCTCCTTCTGGTATTTCCTCTTTCTTCTCCCTATCTCCTTTCTTTTCTCCCTTGGCATTTTTATTTTGTCTCCGCCTGTTGCCATGCTCTCTGTCTTCTGGTTCCCTGAAGTCCTAATCAAGGCGCTCACATGAGGCACACACAGAGACAGAGAGAAGAAAGCCCAGAGTTTCCCTGTTCACTAATAGGGCAGAGGTTGGAATCTGTCAGTGGTGCCCATAAAGACTTTGGTGCTTCGGCTCTGACAACACAAAGCCTTTTTTTATTTTATTTTCTTCCCCAAGTAACCATGAGACCAAAGTGCTAATGCAGATGGCACTGTGCGGTCACAGGCTAACCGCTAGCAGCGATACTGTTTGCATGCAGTCAGGGGATCAGGACAACACAAAGGAAAGAAAAGAAAACATTGTTTTTAGAAATTACACTAATAGCTGCCCATTTTTTTTTTAAAAAAAACCTCTGATTCTTCTGTTTTTCTTCTTGCAGCTTTCACCCCCCCACCCCTTTAGATCTTCCATCTCCTTCCATATTTCCTGTGAATCTCAGCTAATTTGAATATGCAGATGTGAATCATAAATGATTAATTAGGGTTATACTGGGGCATTTGAAACACAAAATTTCTTTCATCTGAATTTATAATAACTGAAACTAATTTGCATGGATTTTAACCTCATTACTCTTGAGCTATCGAAACCATATGTGTCCTTTCCGAGTAAATTCCCCTCCCCCCAAAAATGAAAACAGACAAATGAATCAATCAAAAATATTATGGTTTGTGCTTGTGTCATTGACGGTTTGCCTCCCCCCCCCTCATCCAGCAAACCAGCTTACAGCTTCAACGTTGAAGTCACTGTGGGATTGTCAGCGATTTCTGGGTCAACAAATGTGTTACTTAATGTGTTGGCCTGGCACATAACCTGACATGTTACATATATATGTTACACACACAGGGTCATTTTGATCAATATTTTTCCCTGCACTGACCACTTTGATTTTCTTTCTTCTCTAATTGGACTCTGGGGAACTGCAGAGACGGAGAGGCCTGCGATATGATCAGATTGTCATGTCACTCTGGCCTCAAGCCATTCGGTGCATTCTCTCTCTGCGCCCATACACTCTAGATTATTTACTGCAGATTAGTTTCATTCACTTGAAATAACCTGCGGGACACAAATGCCTTTACGTTGAGCATTTATCCAAATGATCATTTTCTCATTAGGCTGAGGGTGTTTTGTGTGAATTAAGCTACAGCAATTTAGTCAAAGACCAACTGGATGCTGGATGTCTAATTTCAGACCCCTCTCTCCTCTGACTCAGTGAAGCTAGCAGGAAAAAAATAAAATGCAAGGATTGAAATGTAGTTGGAAATGATTTTTGGAATGTTAAGCTGAGTTTGATAACCTCCCAACTGTCTACATATTTGCATATTTTTAATTAAATATCTGTGCATTTTTCACGACCATCTAAACCTGCTCGTCATTAGAACAGTAACTAATTAATGTTTGCTTTGCTCTGTCGGTGTATGTTTGTTTATTTGTCATTTATGATGCAAAGATTTTGAAACCTTAAACATTATCCTGAAAGATGAACTGTGTGTGTGTTTGTGTGTGTGTGGCCCTACAGTGCTCTTGTCAGCTGCAGGTTCACACTGTGTGCTACATATTTACACATCTTCTCTGCAAACATCTTCATGCATGCCATTTTCTTGACCCAATCACACCTTTTTGCAGTGCCGTTGCCATGACATCCTTAGCTCCTACAGACTGCCGGTAGTGCTTGTTTGCTTAGGTACTTTTATGTTTCTGCTATGAACACATTGCCAGAGAAAGGAATTGGGTAATGAGGTCAAATGGTGGTAGTTGTTTTCTTTTAATCCTGTAGAGCCTGTTTCTATATGGGCTGACAGAACATGTTCTTTGGAGAATTTTGCAGGCGTATCAATTTAAATTGTACATGTCAGGCTTATTTTTGTAAAAGAAAAAAAAATGCTAAAAAAAATAAATGAACAAATAAAAGAATGGCCACCATTATCTCTTTGTCACAATATATTATTATATTTTTATTATATGCTTTGTTAAAAAGGAATATTTGAGCTCTGTAAAAAAAAAATGCTGGCATTCCCAATGCAACTTCCCTTCATGTTCCAGATTCGGATTTGTGGGACGCAAAGAAGCGAAGAGTTAATGCTAGGAATTCACAAAGTAGGAAGGATGGATTAACACAACCAAGATGGACAATCTGGTACCAGTGGAGAGTCACGCTGGTCCTCCAAGGCTGTGACTTGAAAAACGGTAAGAAGTGAGTAAGCAACACAGAGGCGTTGCCCCTCTTTCCTTTATGCATTTCCTTTCCAAAAGTAGACGTTTCTTGTTCGCATCAAATTTTTCACCTGTGTGGGACCATTTGTGTTTTGCTTTTGCTCCTACATTTGCGTGTGCTTGAAAGACATTGAACTTTACACGGTCGAGTCTAGAAGACAGAGTAGGAGGATCAGAAAGGAAGATTTTCCTTTAGTTCTGTTTTTTACTCAGTGCTATAAATGGCACCCATAAATTGAGGAAATGAGTGTTTAGATTATTCAAATCTGTCCCATATTTATTCCGTTTGTACTGCTGCTCTCCTCTGCAGTTCGATTCACAAATGTGCGCGCTCCGACTGCTCAGCATGCACAACTCGTACATGTTTGCTCATAGAAAGTCGCACAAAATGGATGTCAAGAGGAATTGTTTGGCTTCCTCACCAAGACCTGGGGCGCATGGCAGCTGAGACGTGAATACTTAATCACTCGCACCCAAGCACAGGCAAAGGCACAGACACAATGCACAGCCACCCACATACATTCAGAAGATTGAGCGTATATGCGAAGAATGCTCGACGCCTCAAATGTCCGGTGAGAGTTTCAGAGGAAGGCATCGGTACAGGGGCAATCGCGGGTCAATTAGTATTCATAAAAGACAAATGAATCCATAGCTGCGGCCTAATTCCAATTACTTTTGATCACCTAATCAATTAGAGTTGGTTAGGGTTACTGTCGCTAAATAGAAAATTAACTGCAACATTAAATGTCGTTGTCGAGATGACTTTTCATCAGCCTCCATATCGGACCTATTAATTTCCTCATCAAGGTGGAACATGCCGGGATATTCTTCTGCCTGGTCAAAAGGGTGCACCCTGACACACGCATGGATGCACACACACACATGCACACGTGCACACAGAGGTATTACAGTCCCTTTATTAAATATCCCTGTGGCCCCTGATAGACAAATAGCATCTGATCCTATCAGGCAGTGTATAGTGAGAGGGAGTGAGAGGGAGGAAAGAAAATTACCGGAGTCTTCGGTGGCAGAGAAAATACAGCACTGAAAGAAGGAATAAATGAGTAATTCAGAACTGATTGATTGTACAAGAGAGGATGAAAAATGGAGAATGAGCAAGAGTGCACAATTCTGAGAAATATAAAAGAGAGGAGTGAAACGACAAAAAAAAAAAAAACACACACACCACAACTTTAATTGGAAAGGAAGGGGAGGAACTGGAAGAGAGAGAGAAAATCAGAGATGGAGCTTTTGATAGATGGATACCAAGTGTGGAAGAGTAAGATGGAGATGTAGTCGCCTCTTAAATCTATTCCTTGATGCTTATTAAGTTTACACTGCTCTACACGCAGAGGCTGATGTTGGTGGACACTTTTCCCTTTTCATTCCAACAGAGCTTAAGTTCAGGCATCGCCTCGGGCTCGTGGAAGAGGAGTGGCAGTCATATCAGTTCAGACTCGGGGAGGAGGTGAGTCTGGTGGGGAGATTGTCAAAAGCAGACGGACTTGAGGGAGGTGGAAGAGAAGTGGGGCTGGTGGTAGCACAGAGGATATGTCTGACAGACATGGAATGACTCACCTAAAATAAAAACAATGCAACTCATGGAAAAGCAAAGTTAATTTGTTTCTTTTATAGTACCTGTTTGTGTTCCTGGAGTGTGTCCAAAGACTTATTGTCTCAGTCTTGAGTCTCACGAACAATTTTGAGCTCATGTAATCGGCTCAAAATTGATTTTGAGTTTTTTACATACATGTGGACTACAAACATGCAGTAGTAGCCTACATGTGAGCTACACACTGGAGCTCTGACGGCTGGTGTGCAAATTATGCAAAAGGAATGTGTTTGTGTTGCAAAGTAAAACTGACTCACTCAAACTGGTAGATCTTTCTGAGTTCATATTATGGTCCAGGTAAAGCAACAAACAATTTGCTTTCTTCATCATCAGCATTGTAATACTAAAACAACTGTTGTTAGTTTCAGATAAATCCAAAGTTAGATTGAAAACAATTTAGTTTTTATTAGTTTGTTTCAGATATAAATTGATGCACATATCTCTTAAGTCAACAAAACAATATAAAAGGATCAGCTTTGAAGATAATCTTTTTTTTTTTTTACCTTATTAAACATGATATAGAGAATGATTACTTATTAATCAGAGGAAAAGTCTTTGTTGGTCCCTAATCAAACCCTTCCTATAATTACTGACCAGCTTTTTGTATGTTTGACTATTTAGTTGTGGTGATGAGTCTTTTGTGGTTGGAAAGTCTCCTTCCCATCACCCTAATCATTTTTAGGCTAGTCATTTACATATCAGAAATATGAAATAGATGCTCAGCATGAGTCACATGTATACCTCCATCATGTGTAGGTGCTGGAGGTCAGATATGTGCAAGCTGACCCTTGGGTCAATAGGGTCAGAGCTCACATTGCTACAGTAAGGATTGCATCACAATTAGCTTACATTAATTTCCATTTCTGCAGACTTATTCCTGCCTGCCCTCTTCTAATTTGCCTTTCTGTTCCTGCCCTCTCAATCCCGCGCTCCCTTTGTGTTTTCAAGGCCAGTGGCCGAGACGGGGCTGCACACTGCGGTATTGATGTGGACGGTTAGCTGGCTCTTCCTCCACATAAAGTCCTCCCTGTCTAATTAGTGTCGACGGAGAGGAGTATGAGCTGTTCGTGTGTGTGTGTGTACATGGGCGTCCTGGCCTCTGCTCTTTTATCTCAAGACTCTCATTAACCAGGCTTTGTTTTCTTTACCGTCATTAGCATTCCCAGAGAAGCAGCTTTTACCTCTGCACTGGGCTAACTGCTAGGCTAAACAGTAGCCAAACGAAGCCACTTTGCCCCTTTCCTTAACATTTGTGTGTTTATGTTATCACTTTGTAAGTGCAGTGACGCAGCTTTCCCTGAATCCCTTTGGCAGTGCTTCGGCATAAATAAATATCAGCTCTAACTCAGTGAGGCAAATCGTTTACTCTTCTTTTTTTTAATATATATACATATATATATATATATATATATATATATATATTTATATTTTAAGCCCTTTCTCAACTCTGGAGGAATCTGGTTTGTGCAAGGAAGAACTTCAAACTGCTCTATCAACATGATGGCAGCACATACTGTATAGGCAGAGCTATGGTTCTGTCAGGTGTTGCACCGTGTGTGCAAACTTTCATATCAGCCTATCTGCAGAATGCAGAGAGGAAACAGGAAATAAGAAAAAAGGGAGAGCACATGGAAGGTTGCTGATCCAGGCACAGATGTCAGGGAAGGTGAAGGGAGAAAAATGAAACATTGGATAAGGAAAACAGGACAGAGTGAAGAGGGTGGAAGATGTACTTTCGGGGGTTTCCATGCATGTTCCTCGTTGAGATGGGACCTTTTTTCTGGTGTGGGGAGTGTTTCAAATCCAAGAGCAGATGTGTAAAATAGACCTGATAAGCAAGAGGTGCAGGTACTATTCATAAATATTGTCATATATATAAAGAGAGGAGATGATTATCTGTTGAAAGGTGAAGTTTGTGTTGCATTTCCTTCAACAGTTCTTTCTTTATTCATTTTAATCAGCCATAAGAAGTAAAATGTATAGATTAGACGCTCACATAAATACCTAGAATCTAAAAATATTGCTTCTAGTTCTTAGACACCCACTGATTAGAGAAATGTGGCCTACTTCTGATCTTTGGTTTTTCTAAAGCTTAACCTGTCAATAGCAATGTTGTTCAATTGCCATTATATTTGCAATTAGCATGGTTAGTGCATGTAAATTAGAAAATCTAGAGAAGAGGTCTTTAACTCCAGTCCACTGCTCTTTTTGCAACTTTTTTGTTTTGCTTTTTTAGCACTTCACTAAACTTTTACAGTCGTACTAGAGCATTAAAATCTGTCCCGCTTTGCTGTACCATAACTATGTTCTTAAAATACTTCCCCACATCATTCTAATAACATTCCTTTTTTTTAAAAAAAGTTTTAGTAAAGTTTTTATTTTTGATTATTTCTTTTTTCCTGTTAGGAGCTTTTTAATTGCTTTTCCTCACAAAATCCCAAGACTCACTGAAACAAATGGCGAAGGCCGTGTTTCGACTCAATATCGCTGTGAGGTTAAAGAAAATTATTAGAGGGGAAGTTAGCTTTGTTCACAAACTCTATTAAAACTGATCATCATGTTTCACTGCCACAAGAACAATAACATAAAAATCTATTATAGAGGAGAAAGAGGTTCTCCGGCTGACAGCTGACAAAATGATTCAAGGTGTGCACCATGCAATGTGTGTATTTTGAGTTAGAGCTGTCGTTTTCATGTCAGATAAACACTGTCCGGGGATTGAATGTGGCCAGACAGATGGGAGTTAATATGAAGAATGCTGTCATGCCTTTTATCCATCCCTTCTTGCCATCCTCTCCCTCATCCTATCATGTTTCCCTTCTTCACTTTCTAAACTGCCTTCTAAGCTTGTCTTTCAGAGGCCTGGGGCTTTAGCAGCTCACGGGCCACGGCTGTGTTCTGGGAAATGACCAACCTGTGTTCAGAAACACAATTTAACATAGCGATTAGCATGGCTGTTTCACATGTTAACCTCTCGGGACTCCCACAGTGAGACTTTACAAAACACACCTAATGAAATGACATGCATTTCCGTCAGACATGCTTACCTCCCACAGGAAGGAGGGGGTGTTAGTGCTAATAATAAATGAAAGAAAATAAACAATATGTTCCCTGCTTTGTTGTGTTCTTAAGCATAATTTTTATTTTTATTTTTATTTTTTCATTGTCTTCCTCCTTCAATCTCGACATCTGATTTTTTTTTTTTCTCATCTCTGGATCAGTTTAGCCTTTTTGTCCACAAAATCCCCATAGGACCCTTTTTACTAAATGGAAAACTCTACACTGATGGATTTATACGTGCACACACACACATACATACACACCCACCCACACACGCACACAGACACTCACACACAAACATTGAGCACAAAGTGGCAATGTCATAATGTTGTTTTGTGGCCAGTGACCCCTCTAAAACCATCTTTGCCTTGGCTCTATACACATAACCTCAGTAATACACTCACAACACACTCTCAGACATGCACAGTCACACAATGAAAAGGTCTAAATAATTTACAGAGAGAGATGTATGGCCTCGGGCATGAATAAATAAATGACGGCCCACTGGCCAATTGCATCCCTCTCATAGCTCCTCTCAGACTACGTACACAGTTTAATCAACTCATAAATGTTGCATTAGTTGCCTGCTCCATAGTCTCACTAATTCTGTATTCATTTGGTTGTCATTAACTACCACTTACTGGGTCTACAAATTGTGATGATCAGAGGCTTGGGGTATTTTTTGTTCAAGCTTTTTTATCATTATTAACTTGAGTAAACATGTCCTTATAATCACCGTTGTTGTAATCAAATAGCAATAACCTGAAGTATGTCTCTCTAGACTTGTTTTGATTATTTAGGAAGTGCTCATTATTTATCTGCACCTTGAAACAATATTTAGAAACATTATCTGAAGTTCAAACCAGTCCGTGCTCAGTGTGTGTTTGCTGCCAAGAAGACTCCTTGTAAAGAACCCGACACAATGCGGCTTATTTTACCACAAATTTGTTCCTTTTTAGGGTCAGAAATCACTATGATTCTCAGGAGTTCAAAACAGTCCACAATGTGAACAGTCAAATCATAAGGCTTGTACATTTTCTCACCTCAGGCGTCTTGGGTCACAAGGATTCTGTTGCGTTTACGTTGTAGCCCAGATTTTGGTGACCATTTTAGTTGGCCGTACTTCCTGACAGAGACAATAATAGTCCAAATCAGAGAGAGGCGCCAAGCATATAATAGAAAAACAACAATAAACCTTGCTGCAAAGACATACAGTGGAGAAACATCTGCACTTTTCCAAGAGTAAATCATTTATCTCTCGAGGACAGCAGTGATACAGATCAGCCCTGATATTCTGGTGATAAAATTTCTTTGATCTTTTGTTTTTTTATTATTATTCTTTTCTGAGCACAGTTGGTAAACCAGCATATTATTGCACCCCTAGAGGCCGTAGTCAGAACTGTTTATCTAGTGTAACTGTAGTTCAACTAAGCTACAAAATTGTACACATCTTGGCAGGTGAGAGGTGTAAGAGGTGTATGGACCCTGGTTTGTACCTCCAGAATTATTTGGGACTGGAATTAATCTGCACTTTTATTTAAAATTTTCACAGAATGTATAACTTATATGGATGAACAAAGATTAAAAAAGAGGAATTACTATGGAGTAGAAATTGACTGTATGACAAATTAGGCTTAATGACAACAATTGAAAACAGTCTGTATCTAGTATTGTGTTACGTTTCACTGTTAAATTATTAAAAGGAGGCCATGCTTGGTAAATATGAGTATTTAACACTTACATTTTTGAAGCGCTGGATGCAGCTCTGCCTCTGACAAACAGTCATGAGGCTCGTATCAGTTCATCTGGTTACATAGCATCTTACTAGACTCTGACTACCCAGTTGTGCAGCAAACTGATACCAGCAGAGTTGTTCCTGCTGATGCAAGTAAGGCTAAACTACCAAATAGTCGGAGCTTAAACGTGGCCTAATAAACTGAAAGGTTCCACAGCTGCAGGATGGTTGCTCTTCAGGACTGGAGTCGAGCGCTGACTTTTCAAGATGGATTCTGTGATCTTTTATCTCCAACTTTCCCTGCGCAGTTCACAGCCGAGTATAAAATGTCCAGGATAACAGTCAGCACCTCCAGACATGAGAACATGGTCTCCGTAAGTGGAGGAGTTTAATTATTTTAGGTTCTTGTTCACAAATGAGGGAGCAGGAGATTGATAGACGGATTGGAGCAGCATTTGATGTGAGGGATGTACTGGTTTGTAGTGGTGAAGCTCTCCATTTGGGTGGGTTGATGAAAACTGTGACATAGCTGTCAGTACCTCCTCTGATGTAGAAAGAGGCAATGGCAAACTAGGTTTGAGCTATGAAGACAAACTGTTCCAACCTGTAGTAGCATCAGCTCTTGCAATTTTACACTGAAAGCCTCTGCATGTGCTCCCAGTCAAATCAATGTGAATTTCTCAGTTTCTCCAAAGTGAGTTCTCTAAAACGTTTGTGTATTGCAGGTAAGTTGCCAAATACTTCAAAAGTGGAATAAACCCACAAACAAATCAATAAATTACAAAAAGAACAGAAAGATATTACCTTTTAAGTCAAAAGCTCAAGACAACCAGTGCCACAACAGCTCTATATAATTTGGTGCCACAGGCAAGATTTGGGTTTGGTGCCCTAGAACTATAGACTGGGCTGTATTTCTTTTTCAGTGCTATAAAATTGTTTTGACTGCATTTGATTGTTACCAGCAACAATACATAGAACATGGATTCTTCAAAGAACCATTTGAGTCATGAAATCTTTGTGAAAACACAAAAAAGGAGCATTTGAAATGTTGTTCTGACATCTAGACCACCTTAGCTTCAGGCAAGCATAATATTCACATCATAAGGCGTAACACTGACACGTGAATATACCGCCCTCTTCATCATGGCACTTGTGAATAGGTGGGTTGTAATAGGTGGCAAGTGGAGATTTTGTCCTGCATGGATCTGCTAGAAGCAGGAAAGAGAGACAGGAGTAAGAATTTGACTAATCTAATTTGGGCCAGATCGGGATGGCTAAATGTTTGGGTCTCTGCATATTTTAAACTGCAGTTTTTGAGGACTGAACTCACTCTGCAGCCAGGATCTGTCAAAACTGGTTCAAGAAGAGAAAAAGACAACAGGGCTCATTGGTACAGGAGGATCAGTCCGTGTGAGCCAATCCAACGGAGGAGTTACTGAATGCCGAATGGTGAAGAAATTAATGATGATTCTGATAGAATATCTTAATATCCAATGGATCATATTTTATTGCCATATTATCGCATTTTGTTCATAATACACATTCATAATGTTGGTTTTTCAGCCTGGGGTGAATTTGTGCTGCATTTTTTTTTTTTTTACAATCAGTTTGTGATTTGTGAAATTTTCAGTCTGTTAAAAGAAAACCTGGGGATTTGTAGTTTTCCCAATAATGTTGTTACAGTTTTCCCTTGTTTATTGCCTCATAAGCTGGATGTATTGTTAATTTTTACCTCAAATTACTTGAGCTTATGATGGAACAACTTCGAAATCCAGTTAACCTTATTAAAATTGGAAAATATATTCTTGTCTATGCAGCAAAAAGGGAGAATAAAGGTGCAAGGTTCAACAGTTCATCAAGACTCCCAAAGGAAAGGAAAGAGAGACGAATCAGAATTAATCTGAATATTTTATCCGTTTATTTTTTTTCATACGCATGTTTATTTCCCTTACTTTTAGTCTATCAATGCAGGTGGTTCTTCTGTTCTCCTGTGGTTCTCCTGTTTTTGTTTGGTAATTAAATGAACTGGTTAAACAAGTAAAGCAGACAAAGGACCCAGGCTCCTGTTTTATCCTTGGCTCAATTTTACAGCAGAAGCGTCTGTAGCATGAAATGTAATAAATCTGTCTCAGGACAGCCTCTGCAGATGAAATCTGCACTGTAGTCAGGTGACAGGTAAAGGCAGAGCTGCTATAGAGAAAAGATGTATAAGAACAGGAGAGTAGGAATAATTATGTAAAGAGAAAAAAAATGACTATAGAAAGGCGGAGGCAAAGGGCGACAGGAAGCAGCACAGAATAAACTGCTGTGTGCAGGTTGCTGCATGTCGGCTGGTGTCAGGGGGAGTATTTGGTGGCTGGTAGCCAGTATGAGTGAGATGAGGGGAGGCGAGTCTGCAGAGCCAATAAATTACAGGCCTTCAAGCCCCACTTTACATTAATGGAATGTGCAGCGCTGCTCTCTCCAGTCGGCCGCTGAGATTAAAGAGTGGGGAAATGGCTGTGGACAGGCTATCCCCAGCCTGGGTCCCTGTGTCTTGTGGGACTTGAGCAATGCACAGAGTTGCCCCACGATTTCACAGCCCTACAGAACAGTAAAGGCAGCATGCAAATCTTAACATCTTAAAGGGGCGGTATTGTGTAAAGTTGGCCTTTTAATCTCCCGTGGAAACCATTCAGCTGTGCAAAACGTCTGGGTGGACCTAGCTCTGCCTTTTGAAGACGAAGCTCCTCCTCTGAGCTGCAGTTTACAATCTTCCGCCTCACAGAGCAGCCTTCCCCCAATCAGCTCTTTTAGACTAGCCAGCAGCAATTAGCAAACATCTGGTGGAGCTGCACATCTGCTGAACTCATCGTACGAGCTGATACAAATGTTAAAGGGTTAATAGAGGAGTGATGTGGTGATGACTTTCTGGAGTCGGAGTTTCGGAAAGAGAAGGACTTTCTTAAAAAGACAGAGGCACAATTTCAAGACATTAAATAAGAAACTCGGCTTTATTTTAGGTCATATTTGATATAAATAGAATTTCTAAAGCAACTGAATGTAACACGGTTACTTGATGTGGCTGGAAAATACACAATACTGCCCCTTTAAGATTACATCCAAACAAAACTCTTAAGGTGGGAGCAACAAAGCCGACAGCTTCAGTTGCTTAAGGCCCTGACATGGCTCTGGGACAATTGGCAATAATGAAGTGAAAACCACATTTGGCCCATTCATAAAAAAAAGCCACATCATAGATAAAGTCAACCTTCGTACCCAGCGCTACAGCACAGATTTCTAACAGATTATGTGGGATAAAGAGCGCAAGGACGAAAGAATGGCTGAAGCATATCCAGCTAAACCCTGCTCCCTTTCACAGCCTCTAAACCTATTACTCCACAATTCATCTCTCAATTGAACAGCTCTGCTGCCGCGTCTCTGTCTGTCTCCTGGTGGCTTTGCACTTGTTTGATGGAATCAGTCGCATCTCGAAAGATTCAATTAAAATGCTGTTGCCTTTCTTAACTACTTCTCATTGCTTGCTTGTCTCCTGCCAGTCTTGTAAAGTGATTACACAGAAAATTATTTCAATTAGTGGTCAGGAAGTGGTGCCATCATCATCAGAGTTTCCCACCGCTTCACCACAACTTGATTAGGTTTGTGGTGAAGCGGTGGGAGACGGACAGAAACAGCTCTGATCTGTCATTAAAGACAGAAAGAAAGCTTTCTTTTTTTTAGCATTTTTACTTAGTTTTTCTCTCAATATAGCACACTGAGTAAAATTGAAAAATGGCACGGTTTTTACCCCCTGCATTCTGCTCTCATCTCTGCTAATGAATCAAATCCCTTTTTTGGATCCCACTATGAGACCAGTAGAGATGAGGGATCGAGGGCGAAACAAAGAAACAGCGAACCTCCTGCTGTCTACTGAACAGAGTCGAATACTGGCAACTGAAAAATACCTGATGGCTAATAATTTAAAATTGATGCAGTCCCTGTAATACCTAACTGTTCCCATTGCTTTACTGACAAAAGAGTTGTCAAAATTTTGTAATGGGTGTCACAAACACTTTACTTTTATCTCCTCATAGCTTTGTCTTCTTGCACAACCCTAAACATAAACACTTCTTAAATATTGAATTGGAAAGAAACCAAAAAATTCTTGTTTCGTTTAGATTGATGACAAATTGAGATATTTGTAAATAACATGACACAAGTTACTTTAATTAGATTATTACAGATTTTGAAGCATTTCAATTGCTACATGCTCAATCTTTTGAATTTGACTCTGACGCCATGATGGATTCTGTCATTCTGTGACAAAAACAATGATCAGAAGCTTTTTATGTTTTCTTCTTCTTCTTGTATCACTTTTACAAGATGCATCTTCCCAATACAGATGCATCTCTAGCAGTCTGAACTCATTCTTCTTAAGCTTTGTGAAATCATGTTTTTTCTTATTACTTTCCTCTTGTGTCGACTGGATTGATGACGCTGCACTGAAAGCACATGCATGGTGATGCTTACTGCTAGTGCAGGGCTCAATATCAGTCTGCCTGGTGATAATTTTCACTGGAAGGACAGGCTGAGACAGCAGTTCTGGAGAAAACATCAATGAGACCTGAAAATCATTTCCGAGGAGCACGCTGACCAGACCGGGTGTTTTTTTATAACACCGCCTGACATGATCACCGAAGATCTGAGATAATGAAATCTGGCCATTCCAATCTGCCCTGGTCTGATTCATCTGTGTTTTTTGCTGTCAGGTTTTCCTGAAATCTATTCGGTGATCTCACATGTGGCTCTTTATTGTTTTGCTTCAACTATGCAGAGAATTTGATTAAACGAGATTTGATTAAAACCTGTTAAAGAGAATAAATAACAGGAAAAATACATATGCAAAATAACTCTGATCATTTTCAAGTGATTTAAGATCCTACCTATTTAAAAAACTGATCTGTGTTTTCCTTTATTTAACAGAGAAGCTTTGATGAGGGAATATTTTATATTCATTTCTTGTTTATAAGCTTAAATTACTGATGTACATTAAACTGTTTTATCTCCTCAAATTTATATTTTCACGTTTCAATGTGTGTAGTACAGTGGAACTGGCTTGACAGCAAAACAAAACTTCATTGTGGATTATAGCTATGCTATAAATTCTGTTAGCCTGACTGGTTTTATAGAAAACCACGATTTTCAAATGACAACATTTGGGCAGATTTTGGGGGTTTTAGACAGGAAATTTCTATCCATGTCTTAGTGGGAACGACAAGCTCCTCACAAAGAAGTCCTGTGCTGTGTTGACAGTTGTTACCACTTTCGCATTGTTGAGTGATTTAGTCTTCTTTTTCTCTTTGCAAACAGATGTGCAGCAGTATATGGTTTTTTACAGGTACAATGCATGTAACCATATTATTATTTGAAACCGAGGCAGCAGATTTTAAAGAGTGTTATTGTCACATTTACAAACTCCCTCAGGGGGACAGGTTTATTTATTTGTTTGTTTTTGCTAAAGTCATGAAAGGAACAAGTCTTCCTGTCACCTACCTGGAGTAATATGCATTCAATATGAAAATGTATGGAGATTTGTATCAGTGAGTGGTACATTATGGTTCCTATTTTTCAGGGGTTTTTTTAATCCTTCAAATTTTCAAATGATCTACGATCCCACATATTTAGAAAATGACCTTTGTTTTCCAGATCCTGTCTTAATTTTTCCAACATTTACTCATCACACTCACCTTTACATGCTTCTATGTTGCATTGAAAGCCGTTTCAATCAGTTTCAGCAATGTCCATGTCTGATGCATGACACAGGAAATTACAAGTCGTGCCAGGCTTCCCAGTAAAACGTAGTCATTGGTTATTTATTATCTCCACCATCGTGTTCACACAAACTTGGAAGATAAATCTCATCTAAGAGAGGCAAATAAACCAGCAGGTGAGATCAAAATCAGGACAGAGGCTTCTAACAATAAATATCTACATGGCCGTCATAACCATTATCCTGCATTTTTATTAAACTGAATGCTTTGAGAGCTGCATATGTCAGGAAAGGTGAAAATCATCTGACCAGAGCATTTCCTTTGCCCTTCATGGCTTGTGACAAACAGAAAATAGGTCTTATTATAGCTTTCTTTCAACAATGACTCCTTTGCTTTTTTTTTTCTTGACACTTTTTCATAAAATATATATTTATTAAATTTTATGAATACAATCCACTGATTTTCCCAAGTGAACTATGCATCTCTGGAGCTCCTCTAATCTTTAGGACAGACTGTTTCTCTTGAGTCCAATAATTTTCTCACGCTTTTGTTTTCAAACTGGAAATTGTTTGCCCATTATTTTCTCCTCAAAGGCCTCAGCAAATTCTACTTTAGTACCAAATTATGATCACAATCTGTCAAAATTGCTTTTCTGAACTGGATTCAACCACATTTCTTACACTGCATTGCTGCCATTCTACCTTTTCTTCTTTAGGTTTAGGTCCAAAACAGAGTAACTGCTTTTGCACTATATTGAAAAGTTGAATGAAACAGAGGAGAAAATATATACGGCTGTTTTTTAGAGGCTCACAGTTTGCTACGACATAAATAACATATTTTTAATTAGCTTTTATAGTTTAAATCAAAAAAATTTTTTTGTGCAAACAATAAGTAAGCTGAAAAAGTTGAAATGCAATGTGTGCTGTTCAAATCCAAATGCCCATAATTCCCTCTTTTCATTCCAGTAATACACATGGTCAGCCTGTTGGATAGAGTCTCCCTTCAGTAGATAGTCATAGATTATGTCTATGGTAGCTCACGATGTGCAAAAGGTTAAAGAGAGCATAGAAGGCATCGTAATGAAAAAGAGAGGAGTCAGAAAATTTTTAACCGATATTGTCATCAGTCATATTTATTCATTTCTTGTTTTTTTAAATATCTAATATACATTGTATAAATGAATCTAATGCAACACTCAGAAAAAAACATGTAGCTGTGTTTTTGTTCATCAGATTGGTGATCTGTAGGTGATCCTGTGTGCTCGTCCTGGAGAGCTGAATATGTAATGGAGTTCCCCTGAGACGAGGCTATAGAAAGAAAGCCTGCACAGGAGCTGCATGGGCTCCTTGTTGTGATAACAGAGGCTTTGTAGGAGGAGACACATGCAGTATAACGGACAACCCCCCATCGCTGGAGCACACCACTGTTTGCACGCACTTGTAAGACCATATAACAATCAAACCTGACACATTAATATCAACCATGCACTCCTCTAATGTCCTCCTCTCTGTTTTGTGTTCACCGAGTACCAAACGATGCCCAGAAGAAGGTGCAGTTAATGTACCGGGAGGCAGCCCAGCCCTGTGCAGCACGTGTGGGGCTGTCTAGCCAAGGCCACTCAGATTGCATGCATGCCTTATAACTGCATCAGTATGCTACAGGCATAGTCCTGTGTCTGCACCGCTCTCCTCTCCCTCTTTTGGACCATCTCTTCTTTATGCCTCCCCTTCAGTTCGCTGTCTTGCCTCGATCACTTCCTCCATGCTCACTTGGCTCTGCTACTCCTTCTGTCCTTGATTGCTTCCTTCAATAGTGTGAAACGAAGTCAGTTTGGAACTTCTTGCTATACGACAAAGAGGATGATCCTTTTTCTCTATTTGTTTATTCATTGTTCTGGCTTGGAATAATGTGAATTAAATTTTTTCTCCATTACAAATTAACGGATCTTCTGTCGTCTTTGTTCCATCCTCACTGCTGGCTGGGCCTCTTTGGTGCAAGTGGAAGTCTAATTATGCCATTAGGATTCAGCTGTATTGGCTAATGTTGTTTTTCTGCTTCCTCTCAGTTTGTATTGTAACCAGGGGACAGGCCCATTAATTGCCCTGCTGATGGCTGTCATCATCCACACTGTTCTATGTCCAACATAGGAGGTGTGTGTGTGTGTGCATGCGTGTGCTTGTGTGTTTGAGTCTCAGCAGTCATCAGATGGGAGGGTGCTCAAGTGTGGAGGACTCATCATAGGTTATTAGGAGCATGCAGGGGGCCATCAAGTATGGGAAAGAGAGAGAGAGAATAGTTCCTCAAGTAAGCAGTTTCTAGTCCTGAAGTCCATCATATAGCAGAGTCTTTGATTTATTTATTTTTTTAGACATCCAGGCTTTATTAAGTCTTAATGTGGACTTGTTTTAGAAGAGACTGAATATCATGCCACAAAACAGTGACTGGAGCCAGTCTCAAGCTCATGACCCTTTTATCGACTCCTATGGTTTTTATTTTTACTTATTTTTTTACAACCTGTACTCCTCTGCCTTGGCAACATTCTGTCAGTAGTCTGCTAGTATTTGAAAACTTTTGCTGCACAACTGACATTTTTCTTGGAACAATCTTAACCTCATCTCTGATTTCGAGAAAGCATCTTTCTGCCTATGCACACCTTCAGCAGGTCAGTTATATCTTTTAGTCCACTTTGCATTAAAATGCATGTTTCTGTCCATTAATTCTTATCATATGTACCATTATTCTTCTAATCTTTCACCGCACTTTGATGATATTGCCAAATTGTCAACAGGATCATGGATTAATTTTGTTTATAAAACTAGGTCAAATGATGCTGTTTGAAGCATCATCATCAAAAGTTTGAAATTAAAGAAGAATGCATGCAAAATCTTTTTTAAAGGACTATTTTGGTTCTAGTTGCCTTTATTTCACAGTAGATTGACAGGAAAGTGGGTTGCAAGAGCATGGGAAGACATACGGCACAGGTCAACAAGCTGGGACTCGAACTCGTGACGGCTGTGACGGGGACTGAGGCCTCCGTTCATCAGTCGGACGCTCCACCCCATGCGTCACCGCTGTGAAATCATGAGAACCGTCACTTGGGTTATCCATAGTTCAGTGCTGTTTGTGCCTCCAGCCCCAATCTATTCTAAGATCACTGCAGCATCATCAAAGTAGTATTTTCATTCATAGCCTGTTTTCGTTGCACAAGCCACATCAGACAACTGTTTGCATGAGATCAGCTCCCCCACCAGGCTCCAAAATGGACTAATTGATAAAACATGGTTGGTCTTAACTGCACATGGACTCTACACATAAGATAAGCAGTAGACACATAGACCTTAAATGGGATGATTATTACACAAAGATATACTTGCACACATACACACACACAGTCACGTACAACTGTAATGGTTTTTCATAGGCCACTGTTAATTTCCTGCCAAGCATCCTCACATCACACAAAGGCAGATAAAGAAGGAAGGATAAAAATCTGGACAGCCAAGTATGCCATGATTAATTCATTTCATATTCTCCTTTCTCCATAATATATGTGGGATTAATATTTAATATTTTTGTGCTTTTTTTTTTTTTTTTTTTTTTTACACAACTCTGATAATCATGTGAGAAACATGTTGTGATTGTGCATGTTTGGACACGTCTGGGAAGTTCTGTATTTTCTAAATTGCCAAATTTTTTATATATATATATATTTTTGCACTTACAACTAACTTTAATGTGGTGTTTAAGAAATGGTCATGAAGATCAAGAAATAGACTGAGACAACGACTAACCTACTGATTACTGGGATAGAAGAGGGCTGTACAGTCAGTGCATCCTATATGCAGATTAATGTGGAGAATGAAACGATTCCTGACAGTTTCCTGCTGCACATTATCACAGCACATGAATAAACAGAAGGGACCTCTGTTTATTTCATGATGTGTAATTAACATTTATTTTTTTAGCTACTCTATAGGTGCAGTAATAAATATGTTGCATTATGTTTATGGCTTTTAGCATGAAATAAAGTTGAACAGAAGAAAGTACAAATAATGACGGTCGTCCTAAACACAATGCTCTTAAGTAATACAGGATTAGCGAGAGCAATAAGTTTCAATGGTCATTTCTTATATTTCTTCTGAAACGACTACTATAAATGCCTTTCTGCTTTTCTGTGAACATTTGTACAATTAAACTTTTCTGAATCCATATACAGCAGCCACTGAACTGGGGCAAACATCGCATATTTTACGTTGATGCACATTGCAGGACGCGCTTCACTCATGTTTGTGTTGAATCTGTTGGCAAATGATTTTTTTCCTGTCTTGTTCTGAGAGATGTGTTGGAACAGAACAGACTGGGCTATCTCTGGTTCCCATCTTGTTTGTCAGATTCTGAGGTCATTGTGCCATTTTATAATTATAAATCTAGAGAAACAAAGAGCTTCATTCTAGGGCTGCTTTATTCAACCTATATGATCCTCTAGCTCGTGTTCGCAAGCACTACAGCATGTTCTATATCTGTGATAATGACATTCAACTTTATACTTCTGCATAATTACTTAATTATAGTCCACTACACTATGGGCATAACATAAATTCAATTGGTTGGTCATAACTTCCACCAAGTTACTATAGAAGAAAAACAAGACAAAATTAGAAAAAATGGCTGAAATGGACACAACCGGGACAAAAAGCACAGAACATGATTTGTCCAAAACAAACACATATTGATTAGCCAAAATAAAAAAGTAGGTTAAGCCATCAACTTCACTCTCGATTTCAAACGTCCTACATGCCGAGGTGAGAGACTCATCATCAATACACACATACTAACACACGCACACACACACACACACACGCCCACAACAAATGCATATAATAATACACATGTATTATTGTGCATATGTATGTATTATTTGGTTGTTATTATAATATTTGATTGTCAGTTGAGAAAATGTTGCAGCAGAATGAAACATTTGCTCCATTATTATAATTGATCCTTTTAATTATATTTAATTATTAGAATAATAAACATATCAATTATGTTAAATATAATTAAAAATAAATTTTTATTTTGTACATTTAATATAAATTAAATTTTAGTTAAATTTTCAATATAATACAGTCATATGGTGGTGTATCTACCTACAACACTGAAGCAGAGGGCAGACGCAGAGCAGGGAATAGATGGATTTGTATTTACCAAGACGCAAAAAAACTATAGCTGAAATATTTTAAATCACAAGTTAAATCTATTTAGAAAAAAGACCCACCTTGTTGTATGAATGTGAGATCAGTGCATAAAGGGAAGCCTTGGTGTGCCTTTCTGTTTTGCACTTTGATGTAGCAGCCACATCTGCTAGGATTCAGCAGGCAACATGAAATGAGAGCTGTGCGGCTGATGGTGAAGTTAATTAGAGCCCAGGTCAGTCACCTCCTGACCCACTTCCCCCCTTCCTGCCTTTGCATACCCACTCCTCTTTCATACCAGCTCCTATGACTGCTAATAGCCACATTCTGATCAACATCGTCTTTGCAGCACTTTTTCCTTGTGTACTGGATGAGGACTTCTCTCCCCTGCACCCCGTCTATTTGTTCCCACCATGTCTCCAATTAGATACTCTTCTACTCATCCGTCTGTCATATCCCTCCTCTCTGTATCCCTCCTGTTTCTCTCATCTGATGCTGTTGGAAGCGGGTTGTAAAACAGGCCGCCTTATCCAAATGGAGACGAGCCCTGCGGTCACCATAGTTTTGTTACTGAGGCAGAGCCACATTATTCTCTTTAGTCCGCCTGCGTGTAGGCGTGTGTGTGTATGTGTGCAAGTGTGTTTTTAGGCCGCGCTTGACATTAGCCTCGCAGTCACAGGTAATGATCTCATCTCCCCGCTGGTGACTAGAGGCACACCAAGAGAATTACACGCACACTGTGAAAAGGAAAGATGGGGAGCAGAGATTGGTATTGTAATGGTCCTCTAATGGGCGACCTGACAAGTGCTTTTTCTTAATGTTACACCTCCCTCTCTCCCTCCCTGCCCCACTCTCTCTCTGTTTCTCTGTTTTAGGGGCTTTGTCCTTCTTTGAGGAACAACAACATGGACACCAGGTGTGGTGAAGACCAGGTAGGCATTTGCTTCTGATAGGTCGATGTCATGTCTCTTTTCATTTTCAGCCTTGAACAAACTGACTGTTCTCCCACCAAATCCATGTTTTTATTCCTCCCACACTGTAAGATGTTGCTTTGCTGGCCTATGTTCAGAGCAGAATAGTTCTATCAGCCTCACACAAGCATCTGGTTTTCTCAACTATTTATGAAACAAAATCCCTAGAATAGATTTAATATCTTAATGGCTAAAGTTAGGCTTTTGTCTATTTAAAGTAAGGTTTCCCAAAATGTTAATTTAGTTGTCTTTTAATGTTTTCAAAATGAAACAAATTGGTGACCTTCTTGTCGAATCATTAAGTAATGTTTTACTTTAGTTAGTAGGAGATCAAATGTTCTTTAGAAGTGGGGCAGCAACTGTCACATTTCCTGATGCCTAAGCAGCAGGAGGTCTTGCTGAAGAAATCATTGTGGCGACTCAGTCAGCGACGCCTTTCTACCAGCCCAGTTCAGTCCCAGAGGTAGCATTTCCACTGGTCAAAGCTCAGGTTTGGCTCAGGTTTACACCACAGGATCACTACTAAGGTTCTGCTGCAGATCTACTGCTTTGTCATCTGGGCAGAAATATTTTAAATGCCAACACTGCCAGCATGTATTGGTCGATGAATGTATCTCTGTCGGTGCATATTCTGCTTGTAAACTTACAGCTGTAAATAATTCATCCATTTATCTAGAGGTCAAACATTTAATAAGAAATTGCTGTGCTGTAGTTTGTTTTTGTTTTGTTTTTCTTGCAGATCAATAATGAGTATAGTGCCCAGCATCTGTCTTGAAGCACACAGACTCATGTAGCTCTCATACATGACTTGTTGCTTGTTGCTTCTGTCCTGTTGCTTCTGTCTTCATGAACAGTGTCTCTCAGGTGAAGCATACAGACAAACATTGTCTGTGCAGGGCACAGAGGGAATGATTATTGCAAAAATTCTAAACTGAAAACTGCTAAAAATGAACACTTACATGGCGAAACACTGTCATTAGAGTTGGATTAGGATGTACCATATTTTCTTAAACATGCAGTAAAAAAATCAAAGCAACACTATGTATGTTTTTGAAGAGGGAATAAAATTATAACGTGATATAAAGATAAAAAAAAAAAGTAGATTTTGCACTGATTAGTTTAATTTTGTTGAGTAGTTATTCTGCATTTTGTATTTCACGTCCACCAGGTTCTTCCAATTGTTGCAATTTGCAGCTGCCCATGCCTCTTAATTATAAGCAATTACCATATTTTCCATTCATTCTGTTTCCGTACGCACCCATCAAATACTCCTGGTTTCTCTATGTTTGCTGTCAGATCCTCTCCTAGTGTTGTTTGAGTTTTTTTGTTTTCTTACTTCTGACTTCTGATTCATGTTTTTTTGTAACATGTAGCTTTTGTTAAGTATAACTAGTAAGGCGTACTTCAGTGCCTCCATTCTATCCGAGTGCCAAAATCACCAGCATTACAATAAATGTGTCAGATATCAGATAAAAATCTATTTTACAAGAGTTTAGTTCAAACAATGAGTGTATTTGGCAGATATTGTAATACCATAAAGGCAACCTTTTTGTCTAAGTGACCAAAAGACCACTAAAGAACTAGAGTTGCGTGTCGTTTCCTTCAGAATCTCTGCAGCCTGTCATGGTGAGTCTACAGCACCTTGACAGACGGCGCATTAAAAAACATAACATGAAAGCATTTTCATAGCCTTGAATCCAACTGCTCTCAGATCTGATGGGTTTTAGCTTTCTCTCTTTCTCTCAGACATGATGATGATGCCTGTACATTCCTGGCTTTCTATTTTTCTATTTATACCCACTGAGATGAACAATGAGCCTCAGGCTCCCCTCACTCACCCACCTAAGTGCACGCAGACTCATGCAGGCACAGAAACACACTTTCTCCCTGCAGCACAAATATACATATGTGGCGAGTTCAGGCTGAGGTGGAGGTTAGAGGGTTTCATCAACTGGGTGTCTGACCGTGTGTTCTTACTTAATGCAGTTAGCAGCTGCGTGAAGCACCAGGAAGCACACTGAGGACTGGAGTTCCTGCTGTGTCCTCGCTTGCAGCCTTGTGCTGCACGGCGTCAAAGGGGAAAGCAATTGTGAAAACCTAAGAACACTTTGTTTCACGATTTGGCAGACATGGGCGGCTTTGTAAACAGGAAAATGTTATAAACAAGAGAAACGAAAAGTTGAGTAAGAAGTTTGCTTTTATTACCCACACAATCTCAAAGCACTGTATAATACAGATTAAACGAAATTCACAAACCATTTTGTATAAGTGATTTAAAGGATCACATAAAATCACTGTAAAACAAGGCTTTCAGCTGTTTCTTTTAAGGCATCTACAGAGTCAGCAATTTCTGATCCACATCTAATGAGGCGCAGACTTAAAGGCTTGGCCTTACTTTAGTTTGTAACCTCGTATGAGGAACGGCGAACAGATTCAGAGTCTGTGGTGGAGGGCAACGAGCAGCTGTGTGTTTGATAAAAGTTGACATGAATAATCAGGATCCTGACCATTTAGCGCTCTGAAGGTGAGTGCAAATAATTTTAGACTATTTCTAAATGTTGCTGGGAACCAGTGTGAAGAGTACATGATTACTGCAATGTGAGTTTTAATTTTTTTTTTTTTTACTAGATTTAGTCAGGAGATCCATTGGTGCATTCTGAGTGGCTTGGAGCTGTGAGAGCATTGATCTGTCCAGACCGATAAATTTGCTGTTACAGTCATTTAAGCATGATGCCACAAATTCATGTTGTTCTAAAAGGCAAACCAGATCACATAGTTTAGAGAAATTTCTTAAGTAAAAGAAACGAGAACAAGAAGTGGAATTCTGTCGGTCAAAGCCTAAAGCTGAATCAAATCTCGCTTTTAAATTTTGTACACTGAACATATCGGCTGAGTAAACAGAAACAACAAACTACTTGACTTTTAGAGTGTAGTTCGGCAGCAGCTGTGCTCTGGATCTCTGTCTTGTTAGTATTCAAAATAAGAAAATTGCTGTAGAGTCAGGCACTAAGCTGGTTTACGCGATGGCTGGTAAAGCTTGAAAGAAAGAAATCAAATTTGTCAAGTTTATTTGTAGCACATTTTACCAACAAGGCATGATTAAAAAAAACCCCAAAAAAACATAAGAGACAAACAAACAGCATTATGTGGCAGTGGGAAACTAAAGAAAAATACTCAAAAGTGTCAATCCAAGCTAGAACTAGTTTATGTTTCACTTATTAATCTATTGGGTAAACAGGTGGGTTATATGAGCCTTGGATTTTTCAGTTTTGCAGTTTTCTGGACGTTTGTTCCAGATTAGTGGAGCAGAAAAAAACAAATGCTGCTTCTCCATGTTGGGTTCTGGTTCTGGGGGTGCAGAGTAGCCCAGAACCAGAAGACCTGAGAGGCTTGGAGGGTTGATATGATAGCAGGTCTATTTTAGTGCATATTTGTCTGAGCGACCTGGAGCCAGTGTAAATGAAACTGATTGTTGTGGGCAAATGCAGTTGTGGTGTGGTTATAAGGATGGACCAACTACTAAACCTTGTTGGAAACTCGCAAGTTTAGTGAGTGAAGATTCTTCATGGGACTCATCCTCCAGCACCATTGATGAAAAACTGTGATGGTTTCATGAGTGACTTTTTTTCTTGCACTAAGTTTCTGTCAAAGCCAATGGTGTAAATGTTTGCATTTGTTAACCAAAGGACTTCTCGTTTTGAATTCCTTCTTTTTAGTGTGGGTCTTAAAACTTTAATTAACTCCAGCAATCAAAACGCAATTAGCAGCAAGCCATTAACCTGCCTGTTCTTTGTGACCTCAACTAAAAGGTGTGTTTATCACGTAATATACACACATCGACATCGGCCCGTAAGCTCAAACACACATTTCCAACGCAGAGGGAGAGAAAGAAATCTGGACTGCTGCTGTGTAACTGAACCTGTTAAAAATGAATGACGACAACGTCCCTGAGACATAGCTCATTCTGCATTATTTAAAATGTTGGGAATACAAGGAAACTACGTCTCTTTGACTTCTTCCACCTCCACTGGGCTCCTTCCCTCTTCTTGAAGTTTAAGCTTGTTTCCTCCAAGCACTACACACATACACATCCATGTACACACCTTATTTAATTCCCTTGACAATATGTATTGTCTCTGCATGACGCTCAGTAACAGCAGGTTCTCTATAAATTCGGACAGGCATTAATTTGCTGCAGTGCCTTGTGAAGGTTATTTCTACTAAAAACAAATGAAATTTGAAAATGGTGGCATGCATACGACTTCAATCCATCTTGCTATAACCCTCCTGCATAAAACCCACCTGTCTAAATTGATATGAGTTTAAATCCAGCTGTTCTGGTTCATATGGAACATCAGTGAACAAGCAGCATCAGGAATGCAGCAGACTGCTGTGGAGGAACTGATGAAACAATTTCCCAAGCTTTGGACATCTAATTGACCTCTGTTAAATCCATTATCCAAAAATAGGAAACTGTGGTGTACAAGTGTAACCCTGACATGGCTCCCCTCATAGTTAAATGGGATGAGTAATTATCCAATGAATTAACCAAGAAGCTGTGGTCCCTCTGCGGGGAGTGGCCATGTCGCCCATATCAGAAACAGCCACTGTTGTGAGGTGTTACTCACTTCTCGCCAGCCCCTGTATTACTACACAATGCACAACACACAATCGCAGAAATTGTTGGATGACTGGAAACTCGTCTGAAAATGGAACAAAAATCACAATGTGTATATGTCCACCCCAAGAAAACAAAACTTATTTCCTACATTGTCTCTCTGTTAAGCTAGCTGCCACATTACAGACACCTCTAGCTGAAAATATTGACAGTGGGTTTTAAATGTGGATTTAGAAAATCCATTTCCCAATTCTATCAAAAATTCTCCAGCTTGAGAAGAAAGCCCTCCAAACTATATTTAGTGCAATATATGACAAAAGAGCAGTCAATACGAAGAGGGGGATACGCAGATGTTAACTTAATTCAGAGTTAGAGGTGTGCTGGTTGTTTTGGATTTGTTTATCATGTTTAATTCAAGTTGTGGGAGACTTGAGTCTTGACTCTGAATTGATGTGAAAGACTTGAAAGTTAAAATGGCTCATTAACTTTGCTGTTGGCCAGATTATGTTTCATCTGAGTAGCTGGTTTTTTAATTTAACAAATTAAAAAAGAAAATACCTGGGTCATTCTTTGGTCTTGAATAATGCACCTTTCAAAAAAAATATTGGATGTTGCCTTTGTTGCTGGGGTTATTAAAACAATGGTCAGTGCTAATTATATTGTTCCTAATTGCATTGATTTGCAGCATGTCTGCTAGTCAAACAGTCCAAAATGTAGCAAATCTATTAGTTTTTTTAATAGTTACTCAACGAAAACTAAACCATTAATTATTTTTCTGCATTATGTATTGTCTGTAGTTGTAAAGTGAAAACGTTTCCCAGGAAAAAAACCGCAGGCTTTGAAAAACAAAGCCTCAGTAATAGCCTTATTTCTCTGACAACAAAATTGGCATTTACTCATGCCGCTGAGGTAAAAACGTTGCCTCATTCAACTTTGAGTGAAGCCTGCTATCTTTCTCTGCCACTAACCTTTTCTAATTACTTTTCAGGCCTTAATTATGCTTCAGTTTTATTGCATGTGTACATTCATTATTTTGGTGCATAATTATTGTTTTTTATGCCTATTGGAATAAAAAAAATATGTTCACAATCCTCTTTTGTTTAAAACATTCACAACCCACCAGGGTCTGCAGTCTAGAGCATCACGACTAGTATTATGCAGATGTTAAATATGGTTTTTTAAGAAAATGACAAACATGGGACAGTGTTACGTCCAATAATATTAGTTTTCTTTTTCAATTGGATTCAGACTTGTGGCTCAAAGAACCTGTATTAATTTTCAAATGACAAATGTATAAAAGTGTATTTTTTTAACTTTAGTTAAAAAATGCTTAAAAAACTTTAGCTTAAAAAACCAAAAAAAAAAAACATAACATTCAAAGTGCTCACAAGTGTTCAAAATTGAAACATTAGCATAATAAACTTTGTAAAAGAAAAAAAAGATACCAACTGAGACATCAAGGTGTAACAAAATAGCCACCAAATATTTAAGTGATGACAAAATATCCAACAATTCCTAATACAATAATTGTTTTGCAGCTTGTTCAGAGTGAGAGCAGCACCTTGAAATCTTACAAAACTGGCACCCTACTCAGAGTTTTAAAAGCTCTTTCTGGTAAGGTGATCTGCTTGTGATTCACCACATTAATGAATAACTACTTACAACAGAAATTGTAAATAAACTACAATCCTTTAAAGGCATTACTTGCACCATCACAATATTTTATACCAGGGATTTGCATTGAATGGAAGCAGCAGAAAGTCTACATGTAAAGGTTTTACAGCACTTTAGTAATGTAACCAATATTATTCCAAGGACATCTTCAATCACATTACTAAAACTGAATAATCTATCCACAGTTTTCCCACAATAACATGTCGTTTGCCCCGATAAAGTCACCTCAGTGTTATGCTAAATGCGTAGCGATTGGAATGGCTGATAAAAAGCAGCTGTACAATCTATCAGCAATTTGGCTCAGACAATGCATAAAAATGAGTCTTTGTCTGCAGATAATTATCATCAGCAAACATTCATGAGGTCTGTTTGGACAGACGGGTTATTGATTATTTAGTATGTTCCTGACAGAGGACACATAAACAGTAAAAACGATACAACACCATTTCTTTCACCCGAGGAACCTCATTGTCACAAAGAATCCGACTGGTTGCTGATTATGCCAACCATATCTTACATTGCCATGGTCTAAGCTATCCTGCGCTCTCAGCTATGTCAAGAAGTAAATTGTCATAATTCTGAGGCAAAAATTGTTTTGAACAGGAAGACCATTTTTAGTTTATGTTGAGAATGGTGACTTTTATTGATCATCTACTTTAACAAATGTCACTCACTTTTCTTATGTGGATTTTGGAGGAAAGTGTTGGTGGGCTTGTAAAAACAGCTTTTTGTTTTTGTTGTTGTTTATTCCAAGAAAAATCACCTCTACAAATTTAAGGAAGAATTCACAGTTGCTTTATCATATTTTGATGAAGCAAGAATTTTGCGCCGGATTCATAGGCCAACAAAATGCCCAAAAAATTGTGGCAGCTCTGGCATCCCATACTAATGTCAAAACATCACTATCTCCAGGTAGTGGCAATTAAGAATTAATCTGAAAAACTTGCTTTTTTTTCTAGATCTAATATTTTATTGAAATGAGCTGAACATTATGGTGCCTAATAGCGTACCTGTTGTTTGAATAATGCTATGTGAAGCTATTTTCTTTTGCCAACTTTGCACACGTGTGCTGATGAAAAGACTTCTTTGCTGTCATTGTAGGATGCTTGAGAAAAGCAGGTAAACATCACAATAGATCCAGCGTGCTTGTTGTAGCAACAAGAGAGGAAAAATTGTAAAATGGCAGGGTGCGTGAAGTGGGCTGGAGCGCCCAGCTGGCATGGCTCCATTGTTGTACGCATAGCACTTTTTCTTTTTATCATACCTTTGGGGAACAATATCAAGTCTGCCCTTAGCTGTTAAAGGAATTGAGTTGAAGTGAAATCACAAAAGTTGTGAAAGATTGAGTCCAAAGGAGCACAGAGAAGAATACAAAGGGAGAAGGAAATGTATGCATCTAATCAGTATAATGGATTAAACTTGTTAAAAGCAACAAAGTTTTTTATGATTTCATCTGGTCAATTAATTTGAGATACATGACTCAAGTTCACAACTCTGGCTCAGTTATCAGTTAGTTCACAATGCTAGAAGACTTCATAGTGGTTCTGAATTTAATGTGGCATTGCATGAAGAAGATATTGGTGCATATTTCAGCTGAAGCGAGGAGTAGTGGGTTCACTCTATCATGATGTCTATTGAGTATGGAGCCTGGCAGATAGACAGCCATAAATTAATAGTAACCGGAGTCAGAAACAAGAAGCCTGTCTGCATAAACTCCATCACATCAGCCCTTAGTGATATCGACACAAAGCAGCAAAGAAGTCAAAAGTTATTAAAATAATACCAGGCGGTATGTTCCTCAAATTAAAATTTTTTTCCACAAGTCCAGCACTAACTTTTGAAACACTGGAAAAAAATGTCTTTTTCACACTTCCTGTTAAAATAAAGTCAATCCTTAGGGCTCATATCTTGGGAAGCTGTGGGTTGATGTAAGAATTCATGCTAATAAATACAACCAACAACGGAACATTTCCCCAAGTGAAGCATGCTTGGTTGTTCTATTACATAGAATGAAAGAGAATATTCAGGGCGGACCTCAAAGGGTCGACCTCAAGCAGCGAGTGGAGATGAAGACGTGCAGCAAGAATAATTCAGCTCTGACTTTGTAAAGACGCTTATTTTTCACATGCTCTCACTGAACGGCACACTTTCGAACCACTTTTTTTTCCTGTTGGTATCATGAGTTGTTATTGACTGCAGATACCAAATGATGTGAAGCAAAATAAATAAATACAGGGATTTTTTTTTCTCAAGACATCCCCATTAATGAAACATGATGAGGAGTGATGGATCCTCCCAAAAGGCAGAAGCCCTCAAAGATGCACACACTGATAAAAACATAAACATTTGAGACCTTTCAGCAGAGCACATTTTCATATGTTTCCCTCTGCGAGTTCAAGCACACGCATGCACACCAACTCCCTCTCCTGTACGTTGATCAGCATCACACAAGTCAATCTGTCACCTCTGATTTTTTCTTTATTTCTACCTAGCTACTTTTCTGCTACTGTTTTCCATTTCTAACTGTATTTACATATAAAGAGTTCAGCTTGAACAACCTGTCATGATGTCTGAAGTCGCTCTACATGCGTGCACATCCATCGTTTTTAAACCTGCCACGCTTCCCTCTCGTGAACCTTCTCTCGTCTTCTTCACATGTTTTTTTTTTCTCTTCACGTGTCACCCTCTTGATATGCTGATGTATCTGAGTTGCTCTCACACACATCAGCAGTGTCATGCTTTGATAGCTGTGGGTGTGCTATGATGTCTTGTCTTCTATTCTGTCTGCTTCTTGCACTACCTTTTTTCCTCCTATATTCTTCAAGTGTGACACTCACACTCACACACACACGCACACGCACCCCCCCTCCCACACACACACACACACACACACACACACACACATACACCCATCCAAGCCCTCACTGTAAATAAATGAATAAGTCTACGTAGTGCTTTGCAAAAAAAATATTCATACAATTTTCTCCTTTATAACCACAAATTTTACAATTCTTTGTCAGGATCATAGACTAGCAGAAAGTAGCATGTATTCATGAAGTGTAAACAACTTTCGGAAATGTCCTCCTTTTTAGCAAGTCTTCCTTGACTTGACTTCTTTTTGTCTTCCCATCAACTCTGATCAGCTTTCTTGTGCTTTCTCAGATAAGGATTCCCCACCAGGGCATGATGCTGCTGCGACTGTGTTCCAAATTGTACATGGTGTGTTAAGGGTGACTTGCAGTGTTGGTTTTCCTCCACACATAGTGTTTTACATGTAGGCTGAAAAGCTTAATTTTAGAGGTGCCATGTGGCGTAGCTGTAGAGCAGCGCCCCCGTATACACAGGCTATTGGTGCCGTAAACGGCCACCTGGGGTCCAATTCCCAACCTTGAGGCTCTTGCAACATGTCATCCACTCTTCTCTCTCTGCTTGTTTCCTGTCGGGTTACTGGAAATAAAGATGACTATTGCCAGAAACACTTAAACTTCTCGTTTTTCCACGTCTGCTATGAGGCAATCAGGTGTTCTCAGGACTTTCTTCTCACTACTGTTTGATAAACTCTAGATTTGCAAAGTGCAAAACCAAAACTGGACTTTTTTTTGCCTCTTTCGTGGATGTCTCAGCTTCATTTCTGATGCATGCTCCTGCCCATCGGGTGTTTGGCCACATCTTAGTAGATTTTGAGTTGTTTACATTTATGGATAAAGGATTAAAACTTGCTTTAACATGCTTAGAACACAAAACACCTTGTTATATACTTCCACTTCACTGCCCTACTTTGTGTTGGTCTGTTACATAAAATCTTCATAAAATTTGTTATTGTAATGTGACAAAATGTGAAGAATTTCTTGGAGTGAGAATACTTTTGCAAGTTTAATGTCATCGTAAAGACAACAGCTGGGTCGTTGGATTGGTGGGTCAAAGTGAATCTTAATCTTGTCAACAATGTTTCCCAAATTCACCTCCAGACGTATTGACATCTTTGAAGAGGTGACTGTCTCATTCCCAGCCATCAACTGATTGCAGTTGTTTGATTGCAATGTCATCTAGCCACCGCAGGCTGTTTCTGAATATAACAAGGCTGGCTAAGAACTGGAGCACACAGCCTCGATTAGAGCTTTAATAAGGTGTAGCAGCTGATGTCCCATACTGTGTCCCGTGGGTGTTGTGCTGTGGCTGTTGCTTTAGTCCAGCCAGGTGATAATTTAGACATCACCAGTTCAGGAATAATCCAATATTTTTGTTTTGTTTTTTTGTAAACAACAATTACACACCTATCAATGTGAAATAACAATATATATCCACCACCTTGAATTTCTATTAAAATCAACTTATTTGTCTTTTCTACGCTAGGACCTAAAATGCTGTATGTGATGATTTATTTTGCATAGGGCAGAATGCACTTACATTTACACTGAAGACTTCCTGGGGAAGTTAAAATTGAATAGATTTGGATTTACATTACAACAGGCCTTAAACATAATTTAAGCTGAATGACTGTTTGGTTATGCCACTGGTTAAATATATTTTTTCTCTAATATGGGACTCTCGGCCTGCTAAACGTATTAGAAATGCTGCCAGTGCTTTTCACTGCAACATGCTGTACAGATCTTCTCATCATTAATTTGTTGATCCACTTGTTTGATGTCTGATTTCGCCGCTTCGATGTCCTCATCTATATTTAAACACGTTTTACATCAAATCTGATGGCTGTGAATTCTGCATGGTTGCCGGTCAACATGTTAAACAGTTTAAGATTTATTTCGGACTCAGATAATCTAACTGGTGTAAACCCGAGGTTTCACTGCACTGCAGTGTTATGCGGAGCGACGTTCAGGCAATTAGAGTTCTTCCTTTGTTGGTTTTATCGAGTTTGACCCGTTTTGCTGATTAGATGCATACATTTCCTTACCCTCTCTTCTCATTTTGTATCCATCTCTCTACTCCTGTCTTTCTCTTTCTCCTTCTCACTTTTTCCACGACTTTTGCAAATGTGTGGAAATTAGACGAACTTTCAGAGTCTTTACCCATCTGGACATTCACTGGCAGATTTCTGTGGGCATTTGTGTTGGCGTGTCTTTGCATATGTGATTGCATCATCCCAGGTGTGTGTGCGTGTGTGTGTGTTCGTATGACAGGAAAGAGAGGAAATGGAGAACGCTAGCCGCTGGCTTGCCTTCATGAACATATCGGCTTTATCTGCTCAGCCAAGCTGAGACAGAGCGACAGAGACTGAGAGCAGAAGAAGGTAAGCGAGGGAGACAGATAGGCACGGAGGGAGATACGGCAGAAAAGGCAAAGATACTGGAGTGTGGGAGGGAGCCAGAGAGGAGGGCTTCACACAGATAGAGAAGGTAAACTACAGCCAGAGCTGTGAGGGACAAGACGACTTAAGGACAGAAAGAGCTGGAAAACTGCATGAGGTTGTCCGATTTCAAGAATGAAGGTTTTGAATAAATCAGAGGAACAGTGGGTGGGTTAATAATGCATGTTTTAAATAGGTTTTGCAATTGTAGGAGTAGATCTGTGCAGGACGGATGTAGAGATGCCGCATGCCTTCAAATATAATGTTGGTCACATTTTAATATTGGTTCCCCTGGTAAGATTAATGAAAGCCTTGAAATAATAATAACCTATTATTAAAGTAAGTTATATGACCTACTCATTTCTACATATTTCACACTGAAATATGTACGACAGCATGTTTACGCTACCCATAAGTTTAAAGTCATACTGATGTCAATAAGAGACAAAAGCAAATCTACTGGCCTCAAGAAGCAAATGTTCTGATAAAAATAACTTGTCTTTTGTAAGTGGCGTTTTGTAATTTCACATCGGAGATCAGACTGCAACTACTCAGGTCTGAGTAAGGTTTGCTGTGCTTCACTTTCACACCACCACATACGGTAAGCAGTCTCCTCAATTCGGAAGAAGTAGCATCCGACACACTTTGTGGAGGAAAATTCCCACTGTGGCCGGATAAGGAGCCATAACCCAAAGAAGACTGTTATCTAACCTTGTCAGACTGGAAGAACGGTGTGACTATGTACATTACGGTCTCTGGCTCAGAGTAAGAGAAAGCTCTGGGTTTTTTTGGATTTCCTAAAAGCCACCACAATTATCCTGATTTGCACTATGCCTTAAATGCAGCAACAAAACCCTTTGGCTGTTTTGTGCCTGCAACACAGCCAAAGGGTGAATATGTATAAATGCCCCAGGTAATGTAAAAAAATATATATATATCCTGGCTCCTTACTATTTACTAACAGTTACAAGAGCACTGAAAATATTTTCAGTGAGGCTGGTTGCATTGTTCCAGTAGCAATTCTTACATCTACCTGCAAAATCCATCTAGAGCAGTCCAAGGACCACTTACCCCAAACCAACACTCTCACGGGCCACCAAACTTGAAATTGCCATGCAATATCAGATCTTACTATGTACTACATATATTAAAATATTAGCTGTTGAACTAAATGTCTTTGTTCCTCCTAATGTGAAGGGTGGGTTTGTGATTGTGACTGGCCACAATAAAACCACAAATGAGTCTACTCGGGGTGTTTTGTGTTATTTACATACAGCATGGATTCTAAGCTTTCCAATGATGGAAAACACATGGAAATCAAAAACGTTATTTACTACAGGTGTTGTGTGTACTATTTATGAGAGCTATTTAGAATGTAGAAGCATAAAAAAAGAAAAATATACTTGAGTTGCGTTGGCAAAAACAAACATTTCCTTTCAGCCTGCAGATAGCCCAGCATAAATGATTTTATTTCTGGTCTTAAGGGGCAGTTAGTTAGCGTGGGGCGCAGCTCTGTCACCGTCTTGTGACAGATCTAGATCTAGATCTGCATACTATGTATCGCAATAGTGTTCAAAGACAAAAGCTCCTGCAACTTTAGGTGGAACGTTTCTCACCCTGAGAAACGTTCCACTGGTATCTTCAGGTTTTTAGTTTATTCCTTAGTGACAGCGTTTTAAGCCGCTTATCCATTATTACTTTTAAACACAATATTTTGGTAAGCTAACTGTGGCATCGCACTTTGAGCTCATATCACGGCAAATAAGTGGATGTTTACATGCAGTACCTTGGAGTAGAAAGACTGATCTAGAGGTACCATATCTCAGTACCATGTAGTCACACCAAGCAGAAATTGATATATATTTTAGTGGCAACACAGAGCCCTACTAACATTTTCACAATCTGTCACCATACAACCACAGTTTTAGGTGCATTGTACAACTGCAAATACCAAGACATGACAATCCACCCAGGCTGTCAGGGAAAGCAGAGCAGTATTAGGAGAAGACGCCAGGAGGCCCATGTTGAGCTGCAAAGATCCACAGCTTATGTGCGTTGATCAGTGGACAAGACGGCAATTAGTCTTGGAATTCATCTCCACAAATCTGGCCTTCATGAAAGAGTTTCAAGAATCCAAACCTTTTTTAAAAAATCCAAAAGACGTTCTGTGCAGTTTGTCACAAGCTATAAAAGGGAAAGGGCAAACATTCTAGAAGAATGTGCTCTGGTCAAATGAGACCAGACTGAAACAAGAACAGTGTGGCAAAAGAGAAACACAACGCATCTCTGCGGACACCCCATCACCATGGTGATAGACGGTGTAAGCAGGATCATGCAGGTTAGGTTCTTCTTAAACAGGGAAGGAGGAAAGCTGGAAGAAAAGTTGGTGGAAACATGGATGTAGCTGAAAACGGGATGGTCCTGTAAGAAACTTAGAAGCTGGAAAAGACTTGAGACTTAGGTGGAAGTGAATTTTTCAATCAGAAAATTACCTGAAACATTCAGTCAAAAGAACAGAAGATTGATTTTAGATCCAAGCATATTCATGTGTTCAGTGACCTAGTCAGTCCAGACCTGAATCAAGTTGAGAACCAGTAATAAAGTTGCACATTGCAGTTCACCTAGCAGAAGAATGGGCAAACATTTCAGTTTCCAGATATGCAAAGCAGTTATATTTAAAATAAACAGATTTTTAAAAATTCTGTAGTTGCAGTGAAAGATTGTTCTACTGAAGATGTACAGCAAATGTTTATTTTTATTTGTAGGAACAAAATGTGTCACTCTCACTTTACGATTATTTGCCACTTTGTGTTAAAAGTTCCAGAAACATCCATTGACATTTGCAGCTGTATGAAGTTCAAGGGAATTGATGATGTGGGATCTCTTCTCACCCCCCTCCCCCAAACTATGAATATGTTACATTGTGAAAGCAATAGTCTTTGTGTTTCCCCTTTGTTGCTCTGACTTTTTCATAGTTTAGGATCTGGAAAATGTGCTGGTACAAAGGTCAGAAGTGATTTTTCTCAAATGCATGACTCACCTCTGATGGAGACTGCATGATTGCACTGTGGGTGGTGATCCAATCAATAGTGTTAGCTGAATGAGTGGCTGAAGGCTGCATCACGACTGGTTATTTGGTGTCTCTGTCAGCGTGTAGTACTATGAATGTGTAGTGAAGGAGTGGGCGTGTGATGACGGTGAAGTCTGGACACTCATCCAATAAAGTACAGTCCAGACTCAAAGATCTGATAGTTCTCATCTCTTCATCTGCACCTCCCTCTCAATTCTTCCTCATTATATGTCTCGTATGTTTTCTAAGCCCTAGGTTCCCTCCTCCTCCTCACTTCCCTCTTCCACCCTTGAAAGATGGAAATCAGGACAGTTCAGCAGCGGAGGGGTTAAGATGAACCCAGCTTTGTGATTGGCTGCCGGCCGGCGATCTGATCCAGCCTACAGAGAGAGGTAACCAGGCAACCTCAGAGAGGGAGAGGAGAGAAGAGGGGCCATAGGACCGGGGAGTTAGAGCAAGAGAGAGGGGGGGGGAAAAGAAGCGCTGAAAGAAGCCTGACATAGTTTTGTAAGAAAATGTGGAAAAAGATGTAAGGGAGCTTGGGAGCGCTCTCCCCGGGATGGAAGACGGGATTACTGGCCCTGCTGAAACACGCTGTGGATGTCTGAGGAACGCAGCAGGAGATAACGCGGGGATGACTGGATTCTTGCAGCCTTTTTCTCGAAATGGGAACTAACTGTGCTCAGTTCCGCTGTAGTGCAAAGGTAAGTGCGCAAACGGCCGGGAGTGATGCGGAGCCGCCGAAAGACTGCTGTGCCGAAAGTGTGCGCACTTTAGACGCCTGTGGATTCAGTGTGCGGGGCTCCTCTCTATCTGCAATGAATTATCCACTACTACTGCTGGTGCATCGGGATTCTACTGCGCTCATGTGTGCGTGCGTGTGTGTGTGTGTGTTTGGCGGTTAAAGAGGAGTGACCTCTCGCCCCCCCTTTCCTCCCACTGGCACAGTGGTCAGAGTCGTTTGTGTGTCTTTCGGCGGGAGAAAAGCTGCATTTTGGCGTGTGTGGTTACGGGACACCCCTCCCCTTCTCCTGCAGATTCAGCCGCACTTCTTGCGTAATAATTTATAATCAGGCGAAATAATCTTAACTTTGCGCCCCCCCCTCTCCTCTGAGAGACCCAGCTTTACTTATTACCAGGCTCTTCAATGTGCTTCACTGTTGGATGCTGCCTCTGCCTCCAGAAGGGGAAAAAAAAAATCTTCGTGGCCAGGGCCACGAAGTGCGACTTTACACACTAACCTATTAAACCTCGTGGCCTTTCTTTATTATATTTTATACACGAGTTCACCCTTAATCCTGGTTATCGCATGGTGTGGCCATACTGCGCCTACAACTTGCAGTGGTAAAAACTTCGTTCACGCGCCCATTGGTTCGGTTCCTGCCCGGCGCACAACGGGAGCAAGGTGAAATTGACCGAAACGCGGAGGTTACGTTGATGAAGTTTTAGTGCAGAAATGTACTCAATGGGCTGTGGGCCGCAGCTGCTTCTCAGCCACCGGGTCTTGTTTGATGGAGCAAAGGAGGGTCGGGGATGAATGAGCGCAGCCCCGACCAGTTTGCTTTAAGGGGGGCCCATGCAGGCTCCGCTGCAGCTAAAAGCCGCATTAATCATGAGGCTGTGGCGCTCTGCAGACCCTCACTCTCCTCTCTGCTTCTGCCTGCAAGGCACACGACCCGCATCAGCTGCAGATGCAGCATGTACCTGCTGTCTGCACTCCGCTGAACACAGAATCCCCGTTTAAAGTCTTTATTTTGAATTCCTCTTAGAGAAGCGCTTTCTTTTTTTTTTGTATTGAAATAGTTTTATTTTTCAGAAAGTTGAAATTGTTGCTACTGCTGCTGCCACGATGATCAATTTTAGATTCATCCAAATCAACTCAATAAATGAACGTATTAAAACACATTATAATTTTTGTCTTGCGAAAACATTCAATTAATGCTGTTAATATGCCTTAATGTTTACTTTTGTGTTCACAGAGGTTATTTAGGATCAAATTCTGTGAAGTGTCTAACAAAAAAAGAAAGAGCTTTTACTTTGAAAGACCGGAAGTGTTTGTAATGCATGTGAATAAAGATGTCTTGGTTCCGAAATAACATGAAGTGATAATACAGAGCTCAGTTTGAGAGTCGTCCTGTGGTTATTATTGTGAAGCATCAAACATAAACAGGCTGTAAAATAAAATGGTACGTAGTCTGGGAATATCCCTGATTTATGAATCAAATGTACTTTATCTTAACATTACAGATAACCACACTGAAGAAACACAAAATCTTACCAAATATTTTTTGTCTAGTTTCTAGTACAGATATTTTCGCAAACTTGAAATAAGACAAAACTAACTGATATGTAACTTTTTAGCAAGACAGAGAGGCATATTTTAAGTAAATAATTTCTTAAAATTGATGAATAACATTCATCAATATTAATTTGTGCTAGTTCCACTGGCAGATTTTTTTAACATATAAAAAGACATTTTTCCCACATTATGAGTTAATTAGTCTGTCAATAGAACTAGTACCTTTTCATCAATATTAAGGAATTATTTAATTAAAACAAACCTCTATCTTACTGAAAAGTTAGTTTTAAGTAATTTGTCATATTTGAGGTGTAATAAGGTATTTGCACTAGAAACTAGACCAAAACTACTTGGTAAGGTTTTGTGTTTCTGCAGTGCGACTCTCACTTTGTGTACCGTCTCCGTGACAACAAGTTATCTGTGTACACTGTGGTAAATAGGGGACATGAATCGTTTACTCAGCTGTTGTACATTAACTAGATAACGTAAAAAGCAACTTTCTTTATGACACTAAAGTCTTTCAAGCTCAAATTGGTTTTGTGACTTCATTGTGACGTGCGTCCAAGACTCAAATCCCCATCTCTGATTACACACTATTGATCATAGTGTAGCCATGGCTGAATCATTTACTTGCAGGAATTGTTCTTTTATGAGATAGCCTTCAATGACCATTCCCTCATAAATCAAATCCTAATTAGAGTGGACTAATAATTGGTATTGTTTTCATTTTTGCAATAAAAATGATTTCATTTACTGCCGTGAGTGCGATGACATTTTTTACTGCCAGCTACATATCAGGGTTTGTTGCCCTATTGTTTCAGCACATTTTCAATAAAAAAAAAGGCATTTATTCTCCTTATTTTTTCCAATAGACATCAGAGTTTAGAAATGGATACAGCAATGGTGAAGTAAAATTAAGACATTCGGAGCATTTTATATAGAAGCCTTTGTTTAAGCCACCAGACCAGAGTCCACATTACATCCATGTGTGTTACACTCTACTGTTCATGTATGACAACCCCAGTCCAGTGCCAGTGGTAGCTAATCTCAACTGAGTTCATGAGAAACATTTTGTCAGCTTCTCCATGGCAGTGAAACTGATTCAGAGCAAACAGGATTTCACAGCGCCCCCTTTAGTGTTCCTCACAATGTCCACACTAATATAATCCCAACATATGGCTAATCAAAGTAGTTGTGAATACCTCATTAAGGTTTTACTGTGAAGTACACTTTCAGGGATGGGTTTTTTTTTTTAGTAGGAAAAGTGAAAAAAGTCAACCTGTTGCTCAGAAGCGTTATACTAAGTCTGCTGCGTATATTATTGTTGCATTCTACACTAACGGATTAAAACCTGGAAAGATTTTTAAGTATTTTTCTGTTGCAGTGGTGCTACTTTGTGATGAAGAAGAAGAGCAGATTACTTATTCCAGTTCTTCCAAACAAACCTCTTACTTCTGCCTGTATGGGCCCAGCTGGCGACACCAAGTTGTCATAGAAACCCACAGAGTATTGTGAGGAAACTCTAAAAGAAAACACTGGTGCAGGCCCTCTTTCTCTTCCTCCTTCAGTTCTCCTCTTGGTTTTGCTCCATCCACAGCCGGCCCATTTTAATTTTCAGACCAGTAGAAGTTTTCAGAAACGGTTACAATTTGGCCATCGAAGTTTATGTAGCAAATTGTACACATTTTATTTATTATTTCAGAGTAGAAATTATGTAAGTTTGACGACCAAAGGTTAGTTTACTAAATAAGTTACATTTCAGCTAATTATTAAACTCATCTTTATCAACCTGGCATGTAAATCTTTTCTCAGGAAGTCATAACTAGAGTTAAGTCCACAGAATGTGTGACAATTTCACAGTGTCAATCTGCCAAATCTATATCAAGACCTAGTTGAACCGGAATAAATATCTGCTATATTATTCCAGTATCAAATTTTCTCTTTGTAAATATAACATTATTGGATATCAGATGTTTTCCTTGTAGCTAGCAACCTTAGCGAAGTTTAACCATTTCTGTCAAATACGCAAGCTAGCACTGTTGCAAAGCTAATTAAAGCCTAAGCCACGAGTAAGTTGACCCATTTATTCGTAATACAAGCCCCATAAATATATCAGCATCACTGTGCTTGACTATACTGTATATAATGTTGGTCAATTTAATTGCTGAAACATATTTATCTTGAAATTTTATTTTATACTGTGCACCTCTGCTATCACAGACTGCACAGAAACTTCTCTGACCGTCTTTGAGTGTTCAGGCCTTTTAATGAGCTTCATTCACTTAAATCCTGACCATCCTGTGGGCGTGCGTGGCTGCTTTCTTTCTAGTTCAGTTTAATTGGCTCTGATTCTTTAGTTTGTGGAACACAGACCAAGGAAATATGCAGGACAATACACGTTGAATGAATTTTTAACTAGACAACACCCACTGATTTTATTTTGTTGTAGCACAAACGGAAGATGATAAAGAGCAGAGTGGTGCAATTCTTCTCAACAAAGCACAAGTTTGACTGCAGTCTGATAATTGTAGCCCGGATGCCTTTTTTCTTTTTTTTTTTTTGGTTCTGGCACCCTAGTGACACTTGTTGCTATGGATACAATTCAACACTAAAATAAATTGACAGCCTATTCAAGTCACCTGCTCAATGAGACGGCGGCTGTGTCTCAGCGGCGTTCTTCAAAAACACTGTGGTGAAAACAATGAGCAGGCAGCTGCAGTCAAATTAAAATGTGGAAGTTAAGCTAACGATTACAAATGTTGTGATCTGGAGCGCTGAATTCACCTCTGTATGGAGGACAAATTTATACAAGCAGATTCATGTTCTCCTTCAATGTGCAGCACTGCTGAAATGTTGGGTTTTTACCCTTATGAGACACTAGCAGACATTGGAACAACACGGTGCACTTTTGCTTTGCTGTCTGCTGTATTCTAAACTTGCTGTAACAAGAAAAGTATCGGCACTTTTCAGAAATTCCTGTTAAAACAGAGGGAATACGAAGAATTGAGTGGCTCTTGGCTGGCTGCCCTTTCCATTGATCCACTTCCTCCGCAAGTTTGTGTGTCTGTGCTTATGGCTGACATTTTCTTAGATATAATTGGCATCAGGAATATCTTCACAGACTGTTGGGACTACGTCGGTATATATCAAATACCTTATTATTTACTGTGAAGGAAATTAAGCGTCTCTTGAAATAAATAATCACTCGACTAAATATGGATGCATTTTTTTTTAAACCTCAGCTGTGATGTATTTGCCCTTTGAAGCTAGCAGTCATGATTACCGGGAATGTCTGTTGAACATTCACAAAGGAGCTAATATCTCTTTAGAGTTTGCATCTTTTTTAGAAAACCTAATCTGTTCAGGCTCGGATTGGGATCTGTTGACATTAGTGTTGTGCAAAGGCATGTTTGATTGAACTTTTACAAACCTAAAAAATAAATAAAATCTATGTACAAAAACTTTGAATGTTTGTATAAAACAAAAACTTGTAAAAACAACAAAAAATCTGTTTATTTCTTTGCAATTTAAGTGACAAACCAAGAATCAAAACTATGCATAGTTTTCAGAGTTTCTACCATCCAAAAGGGTGGCATGCATTTTTGTTTAACTCCACCTGACCTGATGTGGCCATAAATGCAGCTGGTTCTCCAGAGCGTTAGTTTAAGAGAACTGAATTCCCATTACTGACACACTTCTCACATTTCCATTGGTAAAACCTTTTACCATTTCTTAAAATTCCACTCAAAAAGACCTAAACAGCGAACAGTTTAGCAGATGTTTGGCTCTTCAATGCGGAAATATTAATATGCTTACTAAAATTATAACGGTGCATGTAGAGCCAGCATGCAAAAGGATACAGATCTTACATATTAGATCACCTGGCAAAATAAATTATTTTGTTCCAAAATTGGATTCATATTCTCACTTTTTAGAGCCTCTTGCTTTCCTGTACATTATCTTCATGATTTCTGTGTTTTATTATAGATTTATTCCCATTTATTTGTCATCTTGACTGTGCTGAACTTACTTTAATCACCCACCAACCCTCCAACTCTCTCCGCTTGTTGGTTATGCAGCTGCAAGTTTTGATTCTCCACCCTCTTCCCTCTACCCACCACCATGTTCGCTGCTACATCTCCAGGTTTACACTATGCCACATCGCCATAATCACTCATAATCTCACATAATCCCTCCATCCATCTACCCAGCAACCCGTGCGTCTTCCAGTGAGTGCCACTTTGGGGCGAAATCACCGAGGTCTTCACACCATTAATGAGCTTTCACCGTAAACAAAAGCACTCGAGTCGAGGCATTTTCAGGAGGTAGAGATGCATGCACGTGCAGAACCAAGCGCAGCACATTAACACTTCAATTAATTCAACGCTTCACATTATAATTTCCCCAGAAGTCAAGAAGTCAGACCACCCTCCTCCTTCAAGCCACACACACACGCACGCATACACGCACACTGCTCAGCGTCCTGTGTCATTCTTCAGCACATCTCAGCAGTATTACATGCTCCTTGTGACATTTTCGATGCCGGAGAGAGAATGACAAACAAAGCTTTACAAATGACATTTTAATATGTTTTCTTTGTCTTTTCCGTGGTGATGATCAAAGAAGCAGAGCTGTCTCCTTTCACACGGTATTCTTTTGTCAAACACAATAGATATTGGATATGTATATAAGTCGGAGGCAGAATGGGATTGGGCCGAGTCTTTTTTAAATATTTTTTTTCTTCTTCTTCTGGTGGTTGTAAGCCGCTCCTCCCTGTGGAGCAGCTCGCCTGATTTTCACCCTCACTGTGAGACGCCAGCAGAATAAGAGAAAGAAACGGATGAAGACGGGAACGGATAGATGTTTTCCTCAGAGGATTTCGTCGTCTTTTATTTTTCCCAAACTTATTCTCCCTCAGGAATTTTCCCAGCCTGTGCTTCTTTGTTGCTTTCTAATGTCTTCTTAACATTCTGCGATGCTTTCCTTCCTTCCCTCCGTCTCTCTTTGTTACTTTCAGTATGAGCAACCGAATGCACCAAAGTCGAGCCTGAGAGTTTAGAAAAGGAATCAAAGGGGCTCATCTCCCTAAGCATACCCACGCACAGGGGTGGCAGCATCATGCTGTGGGGTCAGATTTGGTCGGAATATTGATAGGGATATGAAAAAAAAAATTGTAGTGGCACACATTTCATGTTTTTAGTTGTGCAAAAAAAAAAAAAAAAAAAACGTGGAGTCATACATGTGAGCTTGTGTTGGTTTGTCATGAAATTGCTGTAAAATGAATGTTTAAAACTGATGAAAGTTCTCTTGCAAGTCCATCGAACTGGGTTTGGTGGCCTTGAAGGAGTTGCGTGTTTGTCCAGGACTGAGGACACGAATGCTTGAGTTGAACCGTGACATACGCTGCTGTCTTTTGAACACCTGACCCATGACTTTTGTTTTATTTATTTATTTATTTATTATTTTTTGGGAGTTTTTCTTATCTGGCTCCCAGGAGCGGCTGGATGTTCAAAAGCGGTCTGGAAAGGTCAGACCCTCAAAGACACACTTCACCCATGAGACACATGCAGTGCGTCTCCGCAGAGATGCTCCTACGCATTCTCAAACGTTTGTGCTCAGAGAGCCACGGTGTCGCAGAAGCCACTTTCGAGATCACAGAAAGAAGGTTACGCGGTTTTACGGGTCATGAAATCCGCTCAGCCCATAAAGCAAGGTGAAGTTCAATTAAGGTGGAAACATAAAAATGACAAAAGTTGGAATCTTTTTTATTTTATTTTATTTTCATGCAAAGAAGATGCAGTTCAGCTGAGGTGAGTAATAATTGAAGCCTCTCAGGGTGGCAGAGCTCTGAGTGGCCATTTCGCTGCTCAGCCCGAGTCGTTTGTCCTCCATGCTGACTCGTCACGTTTCAGAACACGCTCGCACACATACATGAACACCTGTGAGTCGGGGTGGGGGGGGGGGAAATGGACGCTGGCTTTCTTTTCACATTATGCCCTGGTTGATTCACGCCCACACAAGGCCACACACACACATCACCACGCATCCAGAGAGGTGAGAGGAGCAGATTTGAATGCAGGCCTTCATATTTTCAGTCAGCGTCTCTGTAAGCCATTTCCTGGACCTGCTGTGCAGAACTGAATAGCTTTGGCTGCAGCAGCAACCGGAGGCAAAGAGAGAGAGGGGGTGTGCGTGTGTGTGTGTGGTTTCAGGTGGGCTTAAGATAATCAACAAGCTGCTGGAATTAATTTAAAAATAGGTGGGACTAAATAAAGACCTGCTATGTATGGAAAGCTGTCACTGGGAAGCTTGTCATTTTTTATCTTTATGATGTGAATTGGCTGGTTTCAGAGTGTACACGAAAATTTCAGGAATGTATAACATTATCTCATTGCTTTAATGTAGAGCAGAAAGGAAGCTATTATGTAATTCAGGGTTTCCTCCAGTGCATTATAAGCCTGGCGGGCCACCAGGCTTTACTTGTGCCCCCACCAGGCTTAGCATTGCTTATTTATTTAGGTTTTTATGGAATGTTTACATTTTTTAAGACTTTATAGTTAGTGTTCAGATATTAATCGTCCAATAATACATTCTGATATTCAAATTCAAGTGATATTTTCAAATTTCCTGTCAGTTTTAAATATTGTTTAACTCAAAAACACGGCGGGCCGCTGGATGAATGACTGCCGAGAGCCCAACCACTGGACTTAGTAAGTTTTCTAGGGGAAATCTTGTAATATATATGTTTGAAACTTTTTTGTGATTTTTAAGTTTCGTACATAGACGCTAAACGTAGCACTAGTTTTCAGGTGGTGTGAAAAATCTTCCACCTTCTTGCCATGTCTCTCTCTAAAATAGCAACCTGACAGTAGCTGGCTGCCACCTGCTCCATTATCCAGCCTGTCGTTTGCTACTTTACACACATGCTGCTTTTAGCTTGCAGACTCTAGCTTTAAAACTTTATCAGACTGATAATTGGTCCGTCTTTAGTTGTGAAGCCATGACAAATTTTTTCATTTTGACCAAATTTGTCTGGGTGACCTTCTCCTAATTTTTACTTTCGGGTTAAAAAAGTGTTTTTTAAATTGAATTTTACCGTGGTTTGAGTTTTAATTTAACTAATGGCCTTTAAAACAAGTTCAACCTGAAACACTTTGTGATAAATGCTTCATTTACATTTTATTTAACAACCAGAATCTGAGCTGCTCGAAATTTCAGATGATAGGCTCAATCCTCAAAATAATTCAGGAAGTAGAAACGTCTTAAATCGATTGCTATATTTAATTTCCCTACAGTTTATTTCTCAGCGTGTTGAGTGATTACAACACATTTAAATTGGAAAGGGGCTCCAACTTCACTGAGCGTGCAATGAACAGATTGGGCTCTTATTGCAGTCTGAAAGCAGAGGCTCATAATTAAGAAGATTGTAATATTTTGGTGAGAAATGTCTCTTGTCACCCCCCAGACTCTGCTTTGATCATTGTACGTGCATATTATGTGCTTCTCATAAAAAATCTTTAAACAGTTTCAATGTAAATTTAAAGTGCTGTCTTATTTTTTACTTGTTGAGCATTCCCTTGCATCAGATAAACAGTCATCATCTTGATCCAGTCCCATTTGAACTGTCTGCTCGGGTTGTCTTGAAGCTCAGGTTGGGTAAAGATATAGTTCGGGCTTTGACTGCTGCTGCAGTTTGATCCAAAGTGCTCTAGATGTCCCCAACCACTGCCTGCAGCGCCTCATGACAGACGTGTGACCGTCACACCGCGGGCGCTCAGGAATATGACGGCTTTGGGACAACAGTCATAGACAGCAGAGCAGCTACAACAGGAGCTAGTACACACAGATACTCGTGCGCACACACACGCAAACACACTGCATGCAGTTAGCGTTGCAGCCATAGGAAATGCATGTGTCACAGAGAGACGTGGAGAGCACAGCCAGGGGCACACGGCCCGGTGGAGAGGATAAGGACGATGCAGTTGAAGGTGCAAACTTTCACTATGACATACCAAAACAAAAAGAAAACATGATATAGGATACAGTTCTGCTTTAATCTCTGGCCTCAAGCAAATTTAAATAAAGTAAGAGCCCAGAAGCAGATTCTTACCACCACATTATCAAAGACTCCATTTCTTCTTTTGCAGCAGAAGATCATTTTCTACCAGCTTTACAGTCTCTGATTAAATGTTAAAAGTTAATTTATTGCCAGGGTTTTGGCCTGGAGAGATGTCTCCGATGTCAAATAATGCCCTGAAGCTTTCACACACCTTGTCTAAAGCTCTGCTTAGGACAATAAAAAGGATTTTATAACGAAAGCTTGTTAATGCTGTAATATACAATGATGTTCTTCTACAGCACCTCCCCAGAGCCTTCCTTCCACTTGTTAATGTTGTTTACAGGCAGGCGTGTAAGAGGATTTGACCAGCATATGCATAAATACACATTAGAAATAGAGATCAAATGCAGGGGTCCTCTCTGAACTGCTCCGAATTTCCAGCGCAGATCATCCCAGAGCCACTTAATGTGGCTTTGTGTGCTAGATTTGGCTTTAGAGATTTAAAGTTTAAGTATGTATTTAGTTGAGAGGCATTTACAGGAAATGAAAATTTGCCTCAGCTATTTATTCATGTAAAGCAAAAGCAGCTTAAAACTACATTAAGTTATTCTGACTGCAAATGGGAATGAGAGAGGATGTTCGGTGCAAAGGCCTTTCGGCCTTGGGTCTAACTGGTTTTGTAAGCCAGCAAGTTTAAAAAAGTTGAAATTAATTTGGCAGTTGCAGCAAATAAAATAGAGTAGATTCTCTTGTGTAGCTTGGTATGTTTGTTTTAGTGGTTCTAAGTAAGAATTTGGACAGAGTAAAGCTGTCTCTGACTGAAGTCTTGGTGAACCAGTAATGTCCTGTGCAAAAACTACTAGAACCAAAACACCCAATAATGAGAAGAGATGCAGCCATCAGGGTTTTGTGGCTGACGACTACTTCTTTAAAAGAACTGCTTACGTCTTTGTGCTTCTTCTGGCGTACTTTCTTCATGCAGTAGCATCTTGTTATCCAAAACTTTTCCTTTTTTAAATAAATTGAAGATTATGAGGATGAGATTCACCAGAGATTCTGGTAGTGTGCCACCTATTGAACATTGAAGAAAATGATCTGAAAAAGAGTTGACGTGCTAAAGGAAAGGTGGAAACTCATTTGGTAAAATAAGTTCTGACATATCGACTGGTCATGTATTTCTTTCCTGTCCTCTCTCTATGGCTCCAGACAGCATGTAACAATGCTAATACTAGTTGAGGTCACAGAACAATTACAACTTGCCTGATAAGTAGCAACACAATTCCTGAAAACATCTCCTATATTCTCTGAGATGTGTGCGCCATTCTAGTATGGAAACTCTACTTCCTGATTATTACAGCCATGCTCATCACCAACGTCTGACAAAATTACGCTTTGAGAAGCCTGGTTGGTTCGCTTCAAACCAGAAAATGGAAACACGCCTAATCCCCTTTTTTTTTCTTTGTCTGATTGCAACAAAATATCAGGCAATCAATAAGTATAGAATATAAAAGATTTATATTTCTAATTAAAAAATACAGTTTCTAGTTTTATATATATATAAAAAAAACATACAGCACAGCGAGAGATCAAAACACTCCACAAAGGGTCACACACTCCGTATTATTCCTGTACTGAATAGTCATTTCATCCCTCAAGCCTTTTTCAAGCTTCTTTAAACTGTTGTTTCATTTCATAAAACATCTCTTATGAATGCAAGTGACCTGTGGGTAGAACGTAAAAGCACCGATAAAAGAGCAAGATGTCGCGTGAAAATGAAAAAAAAAAAAAATTCTATCTCAATGTGGCTTATAGAGAGAGAAATGAAGGAGCAGCAGGAAGTGGGAGATGGAGAGAGGTGAGGTGAGAAATGGTTGTGATTGCCTGGTGAGCCTCACTCAGTCCAGCTCTTATTAGCTCATGTGATCTGCTCTGCTCACCCAGCCCAGCCTTCCCCTGCAGCCTCCTTTGTGAACTGTTTGTGGAAGCGCTGAATTGGTTCTTAAAGCCGCTGATGAGACTTTTGTCTCACCTTTCTCTGGCCGCTGTCTCTAGAGAGTCTCGGGTCGCCCAGAGAAAACGGACTCGTACTTTGGCATTTGCTGTGAATTGCAGCCTCGAGTGACTTCTTACTGCAGCTCATTCACGCTGCCTTGAACCACAGCTCACATGGGAGAACAATTTAGGAATCACCTCTCTGATGAACAGAGGTCTGAGGGATGAATGGGAATTTGGACTAAAAAGAGAATTTGAAGCTCATGTTATCTGTCAGGTGAGCAACCCTGCTTCCAAACCTCCTCGTGAGAGTTGATCGACCTCTGCAATTTATTACCAGCGCTGGTGATTTTCATCAAGCGTCAACCCTCAGGAACACAAACGCTGTAATAAAGTCCCCGCAGCAACACGCTACCATACGACTGCCCTGCTGCTGCCTACATGGTTTATTAAATAAGATAGAAGGTGATCCTGTTTTTCCTCCATGGGTTTTCTGCACAACATGCAGTCTCATACTGTGACTTTAGGTGTTAAATTGATTACATGCTTGGGTACCTCTAGCTTTATGTTTGAGAGTAACACGGGCAATAATGCCATTCCTCCAAACCTATAACCCCGGCAGTCTCCCAAAGGACTTTCTCTTTCCTTTCCTCACAGTCACACGTTTTTCTCAATTAAAGTAAATCCTTGTATTTAATGTTGCAGTAAGTTTCCTACTCTTCCAAATGTAGTGCCATTTTGCATCCCATCAAATGCTAATCCTATCCCGTGCTAATCATGCTAATCGCTGTGATAAGATACTAAGACAAAATGGGAAAACCATAGAGACGTGAATTCTGTAATCATTTTGTCTTTGGTTTAAACCCTTTTCTTCATAACTTATAACTTTTGTGCTTTGTACAATTTAATTTTAAACAGCTTACAGGTACTGAAAAAACTAGTAAACTTTGAATCCTCTTCAGTTAGCCATAACATCTGTACTACTGATTGTTGTTTTCTGACAAAAAAAAAAAATATAGATTTTCTAAACTGATCATCTCTTATCAAAGCCAGTTAACCTGAAAATTGGCCCATTCCTTTGAGTAGCTGGTTTGTTGCTGTATTGAGTTTTAAAGAGGTTCTTCTTTGCACTTTGTGTTTTCAAAAGGATAAAATAATCCTATGAAAACTGCACTTATTTCTTTAAATTTATTTTGAAAATCTTCTTCCACGCGGCTCGCTTCCAGCACAGACAGCCAAGCCATTTATATTCAACTTGTGAGGAAATGAGATCAGAGCCTGCTTAGCACCGCTTAAAACAGGAAGCTAATAAATTATGAAATGACGAGTACTGATGAGAACATTTATTAGAGAACCGTCTCGTGAGAACTAGCGAGCATACCTAGTTGTGCACAGCGAGTATTAATTAAAGCTTCCATTGCAAACTGAGTCTGAGGTACATGAATGAGCATTGATTTAGGAAAATGAAAACAGTCCCAGGTGTGTTTCTGAAGCTGCAGATGCCACCACTTATTCTTGGTCGCCTGAGATTATTACTTTATCGTTATGTCTCGAAACTTTTCTCACAGTCATTATAGACTTTATATTAAACAAACCATCATTTGTCTTCCTAACACACACACACACACGCACACCCGCGCACACACACACACACACACACACACACACACACACACACACACACACACACACAAACACATATATAGAGAGAGATAAAAATGAGCTAAAATGCTATTTTGACCACTAGGAGTAGCCAGAAGTCACTGTTTGGTGCAAGGACTCTGACATATATGCCCCACTGAGGTTAAGGGTTAAAGTGCTTGCTTGTTAGCCATGTTTCCAAGCTGCAGCTGACACACCCACATTAAATTTATTGGCACTATTAGAGTCAGTAATAACTTATGAAACCAAGAATTTATATTTCAAACATCCTCTGTCTTGTCAAGTTGTAATATCTTCATGTAGACCAAGTTAATGGAGAATTGTAGTTGTACTTGCTCATTGTTTTGTGGTGATGTTTGCTGGTTAAAATGCTGATGAGAAGGAACTGGACATGGGTCTTTCACGAGCACAAATATTGCTCTAAAGACAAAGTTTCTCCATTAGCCCATCAGTTCTATTGGCAGAGCAGTTGTTGCACTAAACAAAACACAGCAGCTGCATTTTATCAAATTTTTAAATGTGTTTACATTTATTGATGCAGTTATGGAACCAAGAGTAAAAGAAAAATGTTGCAGAAGTAACAATCCCAACAAGTTTTGTGTCACTTTTGGGTTCAAATATCATTAAGTATTTTGTGTATCTTCTTTTTTTTTATGAAGATGACTTTTTGACTTGATAAGGAGAAATGTTATAGCAACTACTGGCTTTCTAAAGACATTTGACCTGGCCCGAACTGTTAGTCTGAGGCTCTTTGGTGCTACAGGCAGCTGAGTTACTTTGTCTGTGCTATCCATACTGTTTGGTTTTCATTTGCTACTATTTCAGATTTACATTTTAGCTCTGTACATAAGTATTCCTTTTCTTGCAAAGACTCCATATTTACTCTGAAATGTCTGCACTGAAAATGTACAGAATGAGAACAGGTGGCGCTGCACCACTGCTTATGTTTTCAACAGCATTGCTAAATCATTCACTGACTGCAGTGGAAAGCTCTGTGGTGTTTTTCTGTTTTCTTACCTGCTTGTTTATCTAAAAGATGAAGCATTGGATGGATATACAATATCTGATGTAGAGGCTAGGGGTGCACCGACTGCAGTTTTCTGGTTGATCACTGAACTTTCAAAACCCTGACACCAATTTATTTATATATCTACATATATATATATATATATATATATATATATATATATATATATATATATATATATATATATATATATATATATATATATATATCTACATATATATATACTGAGACTGTCATGTATTATAATGTCACAAATGACTTTCATTGTGTCACTCTTATTTTACTGAAAAACATAGAACTATACAGACTTGGTTTGCTCTCCCTCACAACAGAGCAAAAAGGGACAGTGGCTGATTTTTGTGGAGGAAGATAAGATCAGTGGATAAGGCTGGTTTGACATTAAGCGTCGGCCAACCACGATCATCCAAAATTAAGGAAATTGGAGCAGACTGATTTGTGCATCCCTAGTTAATGCTCTGCCTTCATATAAGGCTGACACGGCCACAGATTACTTTCCACTTTGCCAGCTAATATGATAAAGTATCATATAATGTTTTTTTTAATACAATCATTATAACAAATGCTGGTTTTTGCTGTTTTTTTCCCCATGGAATAACTGTGTTTAAATTTCCCAACAGAATGACACTAAATGTACCAGTGATATTTAGATCTGTCTAAATATTAAAAATATCAATATTTAAAGAAAATGTATTCAAAACATTTTTTTTTTCAAACCTAAAAGTAGAAATAAAATAGTCATGTAATATTTGTGATTCTAAATTAGTTTTATTATTGAGATGGACTGAAGGAAAATGGTGTTTTTTGCTTTTTTTGGTTTGTAAAGATCGCAGGCCTCAACTGTAGATTTTTAGTAGATTACAGAAATTTACTTCATTTAAATGTCTGTGAGAGAAGAAATTAAGTATGTCACTGCTGGGTTGGCATCCAGCATCCAATGGTATGCACACAAATGCAGATATAAACAGGATTCATCTGCTTGGGAACTGCAAAAGACTGACATGGCGAAGGGGCAAAATGACCTGCTATATCAGGTCACTTTCCTCCCTCATCGTTTGTGGGCAGAAGGGTCATCATGATGTGGGGAAACAGTGCTGTGATTAGTCTTTCACGTTTTGGGTCTTAACTTAACTTTCTGGAACATATTCTCCCTGATAATGACTTTCTATCAGAAAGTTTCCCGACATGCAGCTTCGGAGTTTGCATGTGGGGATTGATCCGGAAAAGTACTGAGGTGTGTATAGCTGTGAATATTTACAATCCTCAGAAATGGAAGGAGGAACACTTCCAGGTGTTGCAGAGCATTTGATCACTCACCTGTGAGACTAATAAGATGGGCCATCGGGCCACATACACACACATACACGCACCCATATGGCCTAATGTGTGTATGCACACTCGTAGGCTGGTGGGACTAATTAGCCAAACTGAAAACACCGCCCCAGCACGGCTGGTAAAGGCTCATTCAGACGCAGTACAAATGCATAACAGCTTGCTTGCTGCTTCCCTAAAACACTCCACCGCTACTCTTCTTCTCTCTTGTTGGCATCTGAAACAGTCAACAGGGAAAGAGGACAAGGAGACTGGAGCAGTAGCGAGTAAGTCGGGAGCCAGATAGGCAGAAGTAGCTATACTCGATGCAGACTGTGGCTGCAGGCAGCGCTACAGGTAACAAACACATCAGTCTTATACACAGCACACCTGTTACGGTACAGATGGGAAGCCCTGGGAGAGAGGCAAGGCAGAGCAATGAAGAAAGATGAGCAATCAGAGAAAGCAACACAGAAGTGGGGAGGGGAAGGGAGACAAAGGAAACGGGTGGAATCACATTTTTCACGGTGACGTTCGAGGAGATCGCGAAGGAAGAGATTGAGGTGGGGAGTTTGAGGTCAGAGGTGCTGCACCTGTTTGCATTATTTCTCGACGATGGCAGAGCTGCTGAGAAAGAAGTAGGGCAGAGGAAGAAAGAGGACTTCCTCGCCCGCAACCTTCTCCCTTGAGAAGATACTACAACTTCAGACATATCCGCATAATTTAATCTCACTGTTAAATTCAGCTTTACACATAAGAAGTCATTTTCCCCCAATGCTTTTCTCATCAAGACATGGTAAGGTTCTCCAAAGCCGTCTCTGCTCTTGAGATCTACCATCATCATTTTGTCCTCTGTAATCATTGAATAAAAGGCTTCAGTGTGTGGGAGCGAGTGAAGCTGGTTAGGTGCCCCAAGCTATAAATCATAATCTGATGTCTATTAGCATGTAATTCAGAATTTTCCCTGTTGGCGGCATCTGATAGGCTAATTTAAACCCTCAACTGGCCCTCATCTTGCTCGAGGAATTCGAATATAAAATTGTGGCGTATAATGTGAAGATCCTCTCCAGGTTTTTCCTCTCATACTGGAGGTCTGGGTTGATCAAGATGTTTTCTTAATGAGACTAAAAAAATAATACTTCTCTTTTTTGCACATGTGATTGTAGTCATTGGCTTCCCAGCAGTAAACGGTGTTTAATAAAGAGGGAGGAAGGTAGTGTTGCGCTTCAGCGTTCATCTGATGCTGCAGCCCACACAGTGCCACCTCCAGCTAAAACAAGATTTTGACAGATTTTTGTGACTTTTTTAAGGATAGTTTGCCCCTTGTTCTATACGCTTTACATCTTGCAAAGGCATTGAGAACTATTGAGAGTAGATTCTCAACTTGTTGAGAAACAATTGCTTGTTGCGGACTAGGACAAAACAACATGGCTGAGAGACGATAATTATGGATTTTTCTTCTTTTGTTTTAAATATCTGAAATGCTTCCAAACTGTTTTATCCACAGTTTTCAAATGTAACTAATTTAAATAATTTGTTCTGGCGCGTTAAAAGGCTTTGCACTGACAGTAAAGTTGCTCTGCTATCCCAGATCAACATGTTTCTGTAAGGGTGAATTTTATTACTGAAAAATATGCTACTACAGTCCATGTGTTGTATTCTTAAAACATGATGTAACAAAATCCCTATTTAAGAGTGTTAATATTTTATGTTTCAGATGCTTTTAAAAATAAATAAACACATTCAAAGTAATTCCTCCGCCCAGACATTTCTTTCTGTAAGTTACTCCCATACTGACACGTTTTTTTCCTCTTCGGTAACTGCTCTTGCAAGAGTTGAATATAAATTAGGCATGTTTTATGTTTAACCACATTCAAGCAGATAAAAAGCTTGTTTTAGAGCTGCTGTTTTATAAATATTAACTCCTCTCTCTGCTGTTCCTGCTAAATGTTATCCTCTCTTCATCTTGCTGACTGAAGACTTTCAGAATCAGTGTGGCAGTCATGAAAAGAAACGACTTCAATGTTCAAATGTTATGGCACAATTGTGCCTCATCGTTTTTGATGTGTGGAAATTGTGTTTAAAGTCACCAGGCGTAGCAGCAGGCTCTTTGCTCCAGGATTGCAAAAATAGTTCCCTCAGAGTACTCTTAGTTTTTAGCGCATTTATTCATTAGTTTGCAATGTGCGTTTTTGTGAGCTTGCGATTCGCCGTGTGCTTGGAGTAAAGAACCAGGAAATCAGATTGCCCACTCCAGTCACAGCGTCACATTTCTACTCAGCTTGTGACGGTGCATTTCCTTTCCTCTTCATGCTGGTTGCGTTCGGTCTTCCAGTCCTTGCACACCTCTCCCAGGGTTCCTCCTCTTTCTCTCTCTCTCTCTCTGTGTCTCCTGTCCAAATGCATATTGATGTTGGCGTTAGAGATGCAGAGATCAGACATTTCGTTGCTGATACCGATTGATTGATTTTGCAGTGATTTCATTGTGATTTCAAAAGAGTCTTAAACTGTTACAAATGTTCATTATTTTTTTTCTTATCAGCAAAAGAGAGCGTGAGCTGTCAGTGTTACACAGCTTTGCACCTAAACAGGATCTGACTAGTGTTTCAGAACAAGCAGGAGTTGACATTTTTAGTTCTTTGGTGGCTTATTTCTTAGCATAAGCTTGCATGACATAGGTAGCAGTTGTAAGTATCGCTTCCCTATGAATTAAGAAGACCCTTACTTTAACTCTGTTATTTCCAAAAGCCTCACATTTTCTAATTCAGGATGCTCCATGACAGACAGAATTGAAAAAGAGATGAAACTGGCTAACTAAAGATAGCTTCCTGATATCATCCCTCCAAACATTTTTCAGTACACGATGGAAGCATGTAATTCTTTGTCTGACTTTTAAAACCCTGAAACTGAGGATGGCTTGCTAAGTCTTCCTCATTCAGTAAGCACTTCAACACAGAAGAGGGTTTTCAATAAAACCTGAAAGTGCTTGTCGTGGTGTGTTCACCCGTTTCATAGCTCTGACTTGCCAATTACAGACGAAGGCTGCTCGTGCTTAAAATAATTGATTTGGGTTACCGGCTGATTTTTATTTATTTCTTTGGTGCATTTCTAGTTGCACGACATGGCAAGTAATCGTTCTAAATATTAAAACATGTTAAACCTTACACACTGGAGTTTATTTTTCTCAGCTCATGTTTTCAGTTACCTGCTGTACCTTTCTCTAAACTCTTTTTTTTTTCTCCCCCTCATCCTCTGTGCTCCTCATTTTTTCTTCCCTTTCCACACACCTCTCCCCTGGTTTCCAGTCGCTGTGTGCTGCTGTATGTATTGGTATCATTAGCAGCCACACTATGATGGATGGCGCTGAGAGGCTGGGCCCTGACGGGGTGGGACTCTGCCTAAGCACACCATGATTACTTTGAGCACACACACATGCATGCCCGCATGGGTGCACCTGTGAGGCTGTTTCACTCTAATGCTATGCTCCTACCTGCGTACGGATTTCTAACTAATGCTTCTCAGGATAACACGATATCATGTAGATAACTAACCAGAGATGGATAAAATTGCTATTGAATTGCGGCAGCCACCCTCCCCTTATTTTTCCCCATCTGGAACACACACAAGCGGGCTCATACGAAGAAACACACACAGCATTTGGAGTTTTAAGAGGTTTGTATTGACTCAGATCCCCACAGGGAAGTGAATGCTAAGAGCCCCGCCACTCTGTGTGAGAGTTCTGACAGACCAGCAGCCCAACAGACCGCGGGGTGTTAAAAGGGTTTATTTCAAGAACTGGCAGAAAGTTCCACCTCCGGGAAGTTTTTCAGACTCTTCATGCGGCACAAGACTTCTGCACATTACCATGTCGTGTGTACCGCATATGTGTGTGGAAAGTTCAAAGAGTTTCAAACAAAAAAAAGAAAAAAAATTGAAGGCATGCAAATTGTGTGTCTGACAGTGCCATGATGATTCAGTCAGACGTTTGCTCTCGCTGCTTACCGATGCCGTCTGTGCGTGTTGGCGTGCGGTCGTGTGTGTGTGCGTGTGCGTGTGTGTGTGTGTGTTAGCAACAGGCACAGAGATGGACCTGAAGCCGGGGTTAGCTCTATGTGAAATTGTGTGGCAGCTGATCATGTCAGAGTCAATAAGAAACAACAGGCTTTATTAAAGCTAGAGACTGAGTAAAGATTGATTTTGTTTGGCTGTCTGCGTTTTAACTGGAACAGCGAGAGACTGTGTGACAGGGTGTGTGGGTGGTTAGGCACACCGGCAAGGAGCAGGAGCTGTGACTGACTGATGGGTACTTGTGGCAGAAGACATTAAGGGGGAAAGCAGGGTAGATGATGCTCTTGTACCCCCTCTGGAAGTCTCCCCCAGGTGCTGCTTTGAACTTAGCCCCTTCCCCTGCAGCGCAGTTGGACAGAGTTTCTACTTATTGTGTCTCGGTTCGACTTGCTGTCAGTGCGGTGTGCAGTTGGGGATCGCTGGTGGCTTGCAAGCCGAGAGGTTTTAGTCCGTCTCTGTGCAAGATTTAGCCCTAAAGCAACTGTAGCTTCTCTTAGTCACTTCAGTCTCGTCTCTGCTGCCATCAAATCCTTCCCCTTCTTGATTACTGCCTTATTCTTTGCCACTAAAAGCCTGTGCAGAAACAACAACAAATAAATCTGATTGAAACAGCTCTAACACCCACAGGCAGAAAAGCTGCAATATTTTAAAAGGTGTTATTTAGTAGCGCATATTGAGATACATACTACTAAAAAAGCTTAAGGGTTTTTCTAATAGTCAATTTGAGCCAAAAGAAACCTTAAGTCGCTCAATAGATTAAAGATACAATCTCAAGCAGAAGAAAATCTAGAATGATCTGTTGAACAAAACAAGATGTTTTGTTTTTCTTAGGGGTTGAAATTTTTGTGTTGAATTTTCCATGTTTTTTAACAACACATACAAAATAATTTGTGTAAACCTTGTCTTAATTCAGCAGGTAAATGTAAACACTTACAATATAACATAAAATGCGCCAAAGGAAATGAAAGAGTTTTCGTAAAAAAAAATGGGGAGAGATCTGTGTGAGTAGCTGTGTGAGCGGTGAATCATTTGAAGGGAGAACAATAAAGGAAAAAAGAAGCCTCACAAAGAACAGGAACTATAGAGAGAAGGATTAGAGAAATATGAGTGAGAAATAATAAATCGTTGGCAGGGTAGTGAAGAGGACAGGCAGAATGATGACGAGATGGTTATATGGCCACTGAATTAGTTTTCAATTATCTACTGTAGTCTTAGTTAGCCACAAGAAAAATTTAATCCGTCAGGTTTTGTTGGGAAAATTTTATGGTGTTCTTCAAACAGGATATTAACATCGGATATTTTATTTATTTATTTTTTTCACAACAATATGGAAAGACTTCGTTTGTTGACTCTATTTTACGACGCAGTGCTTATTTTATTGTTTCCAGGGTTTCCGGTGCTCAGGGTCTACAGCAGTCATCCAGCCGGCCGCCATGTTTTTGAGTTAAAAAATGTTTAAAGTTGACAGAAAATTTGAAAAAAATCCTCTGATAGTTATGCATTTTTGGAAGACTGTAATACCTTTGCCCAGGCCAACTATAAAGTCTTAAGAAAAGCAGTCGTTAAAAGAAACCTAATAAATAATAACCTTATAAATCAACAGTACTAGGCCTGGTGGGGGCACAGGTAAAGCCTGGTGGCCCGCCAGGCTTATAATACACTGAGGAAAACCCTGATTTCTGATAACAGTATGTTTCAAAGGTGATTTCCAACAACTTGCCGATTTGGATTTTGAGAAAACTGAAGCCGAGTTTATAAGCTTAGCTCTGGAGCTCACTGAGTTTGTAGGATTATGTCAGTATAGTAACCGTGTTGCCAGTCCAATCAAATGTATAGAGTACAACACTTTCAGTTGTTGCATTAGATCACATTTCATTTGTGGACACATCAGACTTAGTTTACATTTTTGTCACAGGAGTAAGAGTTTTTATCTGTAATTTATTAAATCTCATGTATATGTATTTATGTTGAAACCAGGTGTCTGGCAGAATCCTGCTGCTCATGAAATTTCATGGTGTGGGATTATATCTGCTCTTATTCCTGTATGGGATCACCTTTATTCTGTTATTATAACATGTTAGTTAGCAGGTATTGAAGCTCATATTAACTAGCTGAGTATGATCTGCTGTAGTAGTATCAGATCATAGTATCATGGCTCTGACTGTTCTGGAATACTGTATGCCACATTCCTGCGCTGGTCAGGCAGAGATTATGCAGGTTTCAGGCTTCGCACACCTGCACTGGAAGTAACAACTCCCTATTAGGACGTATGATTCATAGAACCAAAACTGTTAAAAGTAACCCAAAATCATTAGTTTTGCAGGCAGGCGATGCGGTAACGTTCCAGAAGACGTTTGTTTTACAGCTTAAGGATGTGGCTAGACTCTATATCACTGTGACTAATCAGAAAACATACCAGATCAGATTGAATCCTTATGTGCATCTTCTCTGTCTGATCCCCAAATTATTATTAAAGTTTGGTGGATATAACTGCGGAGGACTAATTTTTGCGCAACAGGCACAATCTCTGACTGCCTTAAATATATATATAAAGTTATTTTATTAAATAGTTTAGCATTGAAACCAAAAACTAATTGTAATAATGTCATTTTTATGCATGATTCAGATTTTAATGAGATTCGCCAATTTAATAACATACCGAATAATAAATTAGGATTTAAAAAGGCTAAAAATAATATTTTGTTATCTTTTTTTTTTTCCAGTTGTATTCAAATTGTCACATAAATCACAGTTAAGTGTCAATGGCAGGAAGAGGTAATTTAGTACCCGATCTGAGGCAGAACATTTAAAAACCAAAGTATGGAGCAGATATGAGGGGTGGAGAGTAATGGAAGAGAAGAGCAAGCTAGACGATTAATCATGTCTTTGACTTGTAAATATTCATTCATTTTCTACTAGTTACAGAAAGCTGTGCGCCGTATAAGTTTATCATTTTCTCTGTCCAGGCCAACCTGTGAGCTGGCCTGCCTAGGAGCAGTGGAAGATGGTGCTCTGTCCTGGTGAATCATGTTTTTGTTTGCATCCTGTGGCTGTTACCTGGTGAGCACATAGAGCAGAAGGTGAAGCCGGTGGAGAGGCCAAAGCAGAGCTCCAGTAGTCTAGTGGACTCAATATCTCAATGGGTTCGGCCTATTGTGACAGCAAACGGGTAAAAAAACAAAAAAAACATCATCTCTGAAAGGCAAGTGGTCATCATTGTATGTGTGTCTTGTATTGATGTGTCTTACCTTTGATTAATAACATGTACACACACTGAAGTGACAGAGGAGCATTATGTTTGTGTTTTTAGAAGTCTGGTTGTGTTTATTTGAAATGGGCGACAAAATCAAAGTTTAAGAGATAAAGGAACTTTTTTTTCCAGTTATTGCTCAAAATCCATGATCTTTGCTTTCTCCATGCTTTTATAAGACGTGGTGTGTGTTTGTTTTGTGTGTGCATGTGTGTTTTCGTGCAGCAGTGCTGTGCAGCAGTCATGATTAAGTGTTTTGTATAATTGATGATTGCATCCCTCATTAAGTCTCAGTCTTGTGCTCTGGTAGACTCTGGCTCTATTTTTATGCATCAGAGTCCTCGTATTTTCTCCTCCTCTCCACAGATGGGGCGAATTCATCACTCATTTAGGTCTCAGTGAGGGGGCTTTAGAGGGGCCGTGAGGGATCTAAATCATGTTGAGTGGATATTTTTACCTGGCAACTATCACAGTGCGCAAAATTTGGAACGACTGCTTCTCCTGACGAGCAGGACGCTTTTACTGACGGCTCAGGATGAATGCAACAGGTAACCTCAGAAAAGTCTGTTTGCTTTTCCTTTTGTCATTTCCTGGGAATCTTTCAGTCTGTCTCTGTTAGAGAGAAAGCTGCTGAATATTTCAGCAAACACGTATTTTATCGAATAATAACTTGATTATTGAGTAATCGGAAAGACTTGTGGCTCGTTGCAGATCTTCTCAGGATTTTTCTTTTTTTTCTCGAGGCCTCCTTCTCAAGTCAACAGCAGCAGCTGTGCCTCTTTCTTTCCTCCATGACAAATGTGCACACATGCACACACACATTCCTCCCAGCCATCTATAGTCAATGCAGTGTTTTTTTCTCAGAATTTAAAAAGAAAGATGATTCTTTATGTAAAAAGTCGACTGAACACCTTTGATTACACTAGTGGGCGCATTTATAATACAGGACATGTTTGTGTTTTGACAGTATTACTTTGTCTTCAGTTAATCTGAAGCCATGGCAGCTCCTTGCAGCTGTTGTAAGATGAAAAAGTCCACCAATTCATAATTTCTTTTCTTGTACGAGGATGTTGTCAGCATAATTAAAGCGTGGACCTAATTTTTATTTGGACGTTTGTGAAAATGTGTGCATAAAACAAGAGCTTAGAAAAATGGCCTGCTTCATCATTAAAGTTATTTTGACTCCTATTTTGACACTTTCTTTTTCTCTACAGTTCAGGATAATGCCTTGTTTTTTGCCATAGTAGAAAAGATTTTAAAGGTCTCTAGGTGAATCACTTTGAAATAGGTCAATATTCCCACCAGTAAAGTTTCATCTCAATATTTGTTGTTATAACAACGACAGTGATGATAAAAGACGCTTACAAGGCCGTTGCAGTTTTTCTTTATTGGAAGCTTTATGACTTTAACTGCATGTTACTGCGGTCAAAAATCCATGTTCACAAATGTTGATTTTACAAAAAGCATAATCATTTTTAGAATGGCTTTCATCAGGTCCCCAGTTGCAGATAGCAGTAAAAGTATAGGGATTTTATATTACAAAATTACACACACTAAATGTATTTAATCATATTTTCAAATGTATTGATCCTGTCATGGCACCAACGGTGGGGAAAATAGTACAAGTCATTCTGACTATGCAGTCGGTTATTGGGGACTTTCAGACATTACTTGAAAGTTATTGTTGTCGTGATAAATCTGATTTCTTATCACAATTGGAACATTTTCACTAAACAATTCCTACAATCAGAATTGCGGTTGTTTTCCTGGGATTGTTGTTCTTTTCAAACGGAAGCATGTTGTCTGATGCAATACATGCACACATAAAATGCATAATCCTCTAGCTAGTATGCAGTTTTGGGTGAAAAAAATAAAGCATCAAATTTTTGCTTTGAGATTATATATATATATATAAAAAATCAAGTCCCTTAAGCCACTAGAGGAATGATTTCCCCCTGAGATGGAAATGCTGAAGTGAGCCAGCTCAGTTTTGGCATTGTTGAAGCTGGCCTGGAGTTTCCATCTGAGGTTGTTGAAAATCAATGCATGAAGATGCACACTCATAACCACTGGGTCCACCCATCTGTGGAGTTTTTATTTAAAAATTAAACTGAATGTTGAAATCAAGATTAGGAAACTCTTTTTCTGATCTTCTGCTATTCACTCTTATTAAACCTGTGCAAATTGGTTTAATAAGCGATTGTATTCTGCATACCTCGACTGCAATAAGGAGGTATTTGAACCACATTTGCCTTTACATCTCATGTCAGATTACCTATTCTTCTCTGACATCAACAAGTCATTTTTGCTCACAGATCTGCTGCTCTTTGGGTATTTGTTTCTTTTCAGACCATTCTGTGTGTATCTGGGAGGCACTTGGATCAACAGTTTCTGAACTACTAAAACCGTCATGTCTGGTCGCAACAAGCATGCCACATTCAAAGCCCCTTAAATCCACTTTCTTCCCAACTGGGATGCGAGATTTGAACTTCAGCAAGTCGTTGTCGCCAAGAGTTGCTCCCATGTGATTGGTTGGTGAGCTATTTGTCTTAACAAGCAGTTGAACAGATGTGCCTAATCATGTAGCTGTTGAGCAGATTTGTTCACTTTTCTGCATTTAAAAATATGATGACTAGAAATTATTGTGTATTGATTAATGGTGAGTTTGCACTACTGACTGGTGAAGTAGCTTTTATGATGGTGGTCGGTCAGATTTATAGAGCAGTGTTTGTGTTTGAGGCGCTGACTATCACTCTATGGAGTGATAGATTTGTAGCCAAAAGAAATAATTTTTCTTCTGTTTTATTGTCACTTTAAACATTATAATAAATACCACAGAATGGCAGTGATAGCATTTTAACTCCGCATTACTCTCCCCCCCATCATTCATGCGTTCATCCTCTGCTCAACCATAAAATTAAACCCTTTAAAACCCCATCAAAATATATAAAATTGTACTAATGTGTATCTGAAGGCACGAGGAAGTGTTGGTCATGGATGCAGCTCCCGGTATGTGTTTATAATGTGCTCTGGCGGTCATGAAAATCCATTTCCATATTGCTTACGTGGCCCTTTTCTGCTTACTACAAGCAGCCACAAATCACTGAATAATTCCCAGTGGGGGTGGAGGCAAACCTCCGGCTCCACAAGATGCTTTATGTCAAGGAAGATGAGTAACACGCAGGCGTCTGTGGCAGAATGAAGGGACATCTGAATTGATAACTTTAAGAAACGAGGAGAAAGAAAAGACCCCTTCTGGATAAAACCTCACTGTTTATGTCACCAGTTAGAGTCTTAAACCCCAGCAAGTGGGTTTTGCTTGCTTTAATCACCGGGGTGAGTGGCGTAGCTCTGAAGGACGTAGCAGAGAGGTGGAGTCAGAGAGGTGGAATCAGAGTGTGAGTTTATTAATAAAGGCATAACCACAATCTGTCAGCAAAGCTTCTGCTTCCTCTTTGCATAAAAAAAGACTGCCTCACACACTTCTGAATAGGAACGGATTTACATTTTAGCACATTAACAAGGCAGAGGAGACACACACCCGCACACGCATACACTGGGGAGGTGCAGGGAAAACGAGATTCGTTTTCATCTATTTCCCCTTAAAACATGAAAAAGGAGGAATTCCCCATAGACAGCGCAGCTCTTTGATATCTACAGCCTGGTGTCTGTAAATAGGTTAGGTGAAGATGATGATGGCGTGTGCGCGGGTGTGTGTGTGTATTTTTGTTAGATTGGGTTCGGCACACGTGTCTGTCATCCTATTCCTGGCATGTCATTGTGGGTGGGGACGTATATGTGAGCGTGATCGTATGTTTACCTTTTCCCACTGAGGCCTCTGCTGACGGCTCCCTCTTGTCATTCATGCAGGCAGGGAGTCATGTGGGGCTCCCGAAGCGGCTCAGCGCCTCACGTTTTTGTTGCAACGTGTTGTTGTCCCGACTGGTGACCAGTTTTAATTGCATGCTGATGGTGGCGTTGGTGTATTTATCCTGTGGAAAGCAGCAAAAAGTGCATTGAAAAGACGTGTTTGTTGTGACTGGTGTCTATGTGAGGCCATTAAAGGGCAACCCAGAGACACATAAGACCACAACCATGCACTCAAAAACGGTTGAGTGCAGGATTCATACATGCACAAAGTATTCATACCTTGGCCCGTCGCAATAAGCAATTATTCAATTAATTGCATAGTAAATTAAAACGAGCTCAATGATTTCCATTTGCATGATTTATCGTTTTCCTCTTTTTGCTCTCTATCTGCCAAAAGCTGGATGACAAAAGCTTTTAGTCTAGTGCTTTGGTCACAACTAGTCCTTTTTTGAAGGTTTACAGAATTCCCCTCTTTTATGCAAAGAGGGGAACATTTTCACTCTCAACATGTACAAGGCAGAAATTACAGCAAGTGGTTTCTCTGCAAAGTATAGACTCAATACAAATGCACTAATTTGAGTCTCGTGAAATCCACATAAAATGCATTGCAGTGTGTGGCTGGAATGTGAACACAAGTTTAAAAGTTTTGGGGATTAGGACTACTTTTTCAAGGTACAGTATATGGCTTCCTCTGTGGTGCTTTAAGGCGGTATTGGTATATGCCACATTTATAATTGTTTCCTCCTCCTTTAGAGGAATCATTTCAAATCCAGATATGCTAATGTGATGCAGGAGTGAATTCGACTATTTATATACGTGTCAAAAATTCTGCAGCTCCAGTACATAAAACTAGTTGGACTTCGGTTTGTCGAACTTTGAATGTCTGCATCTGGACAGCTGCCTCTCTGCTGGTGACGGCTGCACTGACCCACGTTGCTGCGTCTTTGCTCAGCAACGTGGGGCCCCAGCTGCACGAGTGGCTGGGGCCCCGACCAGGTTCGTCAGGTTTTCAGCTCCATCGGCCATGACAGGTGACGGCCGACCACCCCTGAATCTACCGCACTCTTGTGCTGGTCAGATTTCACCCGCACGAGCTGCTGGATGCTTCGGGTCATGCGTGCAGTGACACAGACTTAAACGTCACAACAAGATACGTGCTAACATGTCATCAGAGTGAAGTTTTTTAACTTTAAGATAACTGGATCTGAAAACCTTGGGTGAAAATGTAACAGTTTGAGTGGATTTATTGCTTCTTTTTGTAACTACTATTGCAGTGGGGGGAAAGAAAATGTCTCTTAGTCTATCAATATGCCATAGTTAGTATAGCTTTAGTCTTATGGGTTGTATTTACTTATACTACTGTAAAATCAGTATCAGGTGGCAAGTCTGACACTGGCTGTGAAGAAATAGTTAAGATTTTTGCAAGTGAGATTCTGTGAAGTTATTATTAGCCACAGCCTTGTGGAAAATAGTTTTGGAAATCCTCATTTACAAAAGGTTCAATGTTTCTATTTGAAACTAGTGTCCTAATTTTTCCAAATAGAGTTTATGTCGGCGATCTAAGTTAACCTCATTAGCTGCTCTGGCTCATTATTATGTAGACTGTTAGCTTACTTGCTGATTCTCTCTCTGTTGCAAAGAGTTGTTCCAAAACAGCACAGCGTTAAACGATCGATGGGCAACAGGACTGAACTATATATTGGCAAAATGTTGTCACCACTTAATATTGCAAAGGACTATTTGAAACGCTTTAGCTTCTGGCTGATATATTACAAGTGTCATAAGTTCACACTTTCAGTGTCACCCTGCAGTAAATGCCCACACCTGACACAGATTGCGCTGCATTTGAGTGCTTGTGGTTTGTGTGTTTGTTGATATTTAACTGGGCTTTTAAGCACTTGAGTTTTGATTAAGTCTGCGTTACTGTTATATTGAAGATTACAAAGAGTTGGGACCATAGATGCCTGCGACAAGAGGGATGAAAATGTGGATTTATCACACCAGATATTGTAAATAATATGTCTGTTACATGATTTTCTAACATCATGAAACATATTTAGTTTATTAAAAGACGTTTAAATAATAAAAAAAAAAAAACTTGACTTTCAGTGTGGCATGTTTTTTGATGCCAGACGGGACTGATCTGATCATTTCAGAACTTTATAGTTCTATGGTTTATGTGCAAAACCGTCTCTCAGAAACTATACTGAGTTGACAGCAGCTGTGCTGACATAAAACGATTCTGGACAGACTGGTTTGAGATAATAGAAAGGAATGAGTAGTTCAATAAATCATCTGTTGTAACCAAAGGATCCCATCTACAGCAGCAGACGACCTCTGCTATCTAAGAACAGGAACAGGAAACTGAAGCTCCAGTTCACACAGTCAGCTTGTGAATTACAAATGACCTTTTCCTTAGAGAGCTAATGAAGACCAAAAACATTGGTTAAGTTTTTAAATCTGTTTAGGCTTAAATTGTTCAAAAGAAGATGGCAGACTTTAGCTATCAAGTCCTCAAAGACGTACTTTCTGCTCCTATCATCAGAGAGATGTTTGGTTTGGATGAAGGACATGGAAAGAGACAAAGTACAGTGATAAGTAACAGATGTCTCTGGGTGTGACACTGAACTTTGATCCACTCTGCATGCGTCTTTTTTATATATATATCTCCGTTTGTCCTGCCGATTTTTATATCTCACCCACCCATAACACGTCATGTCTTCCAACCTCCACTAGCTGATCTTTTGCCCCTTGTTCCTCACTTTTCTTCTTTTACGCTCTGTTTCATTCCCCTCTGCTGTGTGCCTCCTGATCTGGACGTATTTTATCTTCTGCTGCCCATAAGCGGGTAGGTTTTATATTCCTGGTTTCTTGTCCTGTTTTTTGGGTAAAGCAAACATTAATTGACATTATTCCTCTTCTTGACTTGTGTGTATATATGCATGTGTGTGCGTGTGTGTGGTCGGCTTGTTGATATTTAACTGGGCTTTTAACCACTTGAGTTTTGATTAAGCCTGCATTACTGTTAAATAGTTAAGCATCTGATGTGTTTCCGAACAGGACATATGCTAACCTTTAAAAATGGCTATCATGGTTGCTCATCAGCGAGCTGAGCTCAAAGGTGGAATGAGATAAGGACTTGATGCGGTGCTGTCAGGGTACAAAGGTTCGACGGCTTCGAAGAGACACACGGCGCACATGTGCAGAGAAAACTGGCATATAGGTGGTCTCTATGATTATTCATTATTGAGATGGCAGGAGAGCTGAATGAGTGGAGCCACTAATTTAACTGAGTCTGATGGACAGAATGCAATTACTCTAGTAGAAGGTGGAAGAAAGGGAAGCGGCATACAGAGCCAGTGCCCCTTTCCTTTCTCTTCTATCTTTCTTTTTTCTTTTGACTTGTCTTGCAGGCTTTCCTATAGCTACAGATGATTTCTGGGCTCTAAGCTCCTGTTGGCAGCATTTAGTTTGTGGAGTCACACACACACACACACACACACACACACACACCCATATACAGTAGCACACAAGAGATAGGGGGAGGTTCACACACGCGCATATGCAGATCTTCACATCACCCTCTCGCCTGGCGCCTGCTGGCAGTTACGGCCGTCCAATTTAGCGCTCGCTCCTCGCCTCCTCCCCTCTGCGGCTCCGCTGGTTCGGCTTCAGATTGCCGTCTAAATCCAGACCCGCTAAGCCGTGTTCACTTCCTGCTCTGCTGCCACATTTAGCTCATGAGCCGATTCCAGGTCAAACCACCACCACGCTGTTCATAGTAACTTTGATAAAATCCCTAACGTGTGTTTTGCCACGAGTTTGCAGAGGTTGACTTAAGGTTTTCTGCCTTAAGTCAAGTCTGGAGTCAGTCATGACTGAAACATTTTTATCATATTGATGCCATCTAGCCTTTAGATGAGACTGTTCAGCTTTAGGTTAGGAATTCAAACCTGTGACCTTCAGCATGATCCAAAAATATGGATCATGTTTAGACCTTTAAGGTTAGTTAAAAGTCTGTCTGACTGGACTAATAAATTATAAATATATATTAGAAAACAATATCCAACACTAAAACTATTAGTGAGAGATAATGTTCTATTGTGTCCTAATAATCCTTTGGGAATGCTAGATTTAGCACACAACTATGATCGGGAATTATTGTGCAGCCTTAATGTGCTTTTGTGTTAGGAAAATAATAAAAAGCGACAAATTCCTGATCATTTTCAATTCCTGATTGAAGCAGAAGAGTATTTTTTATTTTAATTTCAAAATCAATTGGATCCAATTTGTTAAAATTGTTTTATTTGAAGAATTTATAATGTCATCCAAATCATATTCCAAATGTTCAGCACCTGAAACAAATCCAAAAACCTGGTAAACTTTGCTTTATTTTGATGATAAAATGTTGCAAACATTGACTGTAAAAGAAAATATTTGCTCCAGTCTGCTTCCTAGATGATAATTTCTCAAATAACGGATTACAAGATATTTCATTTTACGCATCAAAACATCTGTTTCTTATCTTTCATTTTTACAACTTTGGAAACAATGTGCATAAAACAGCATCCAGGGGAGTTTGCATTTTATGTTAGGAAGAATTAATAAAATATATCAAATTCAGATTGTTCAGTATTTCATCAAACCTTCCCAGGTCAGAACTGATCCAGTGAATTAACAACAGAGGAAAACAACAAAGCCAGTTGACCGGTAAATTACTCCGGTGCTTTTTTAATTCTAATAAATTGCTTAGTGTTTGCTCTTCCGATGAGGTTGAGATGTCTGGATTTTGGACTAACGAGCTGCTTTTCTTTAACTCCACATGGTGTCATAAAGACTTGACACCTAGAAGATAAAAAAAAAAAAAACAGTAAGGCAGAGTCTGGAAAGGCAGGAACAGATGGGGACTTGCTCAGGGTGAAAGCTGAGGCTCCTCAAACTCCATCCTTTCTGTTCTGAATTTACTTCTTCTTGCTTTATTTCTTTCTCTCTCTCTCTCCCCTTTTACCCCTTTGCTCATTATCTTACTCACCCACTCTATGTTCCCTCACTCCTCATTTTCTTTCCACTCTGTTCATTCCTCTTCCCACTAACCCCTCTCTCTCTTCATACTCGCTCTCTCGCCATCCATTTGGTGGAACAGTGCTGCTGATAATGCCTGTAATTGGAGTGACTCACACTTTTCCAGTGTGTTTGGACCAGATAAAGAATATTGTCAGCATTTTGCCGACATGGCCTCTGCTGGCAGAATTAAATGGACTCTGTTCTGTTCTGTCTGCAGCAAATTAAAAGCCTCTCAATTCATCTGTTCTCGCCCGAGGCTTACAGGGGCCTCCTATTCACGCTGAAACGCCGTGGAGAGGGGGCGGCACAGAGTGAGAGAGATTTCCCTCTTCCCCAAGAAACACCAGCCGTTTGGTTTTGTTCTACTCTGCACTCGGTCGCCGTTTGCCAGAGAAGGAGAGAGAGGTCGAGACCGGTAGTCTTAAGAAGTGGGGACGAACATCTCGGAGAGTAGTCGACTTCATTATGTGGCTTGTCACCTTGCAGCTGTCCCTTGCTGTTTTTGTTCCTCGGTATCTCTCGCCAAAGAAAGGAGCTTTTCTTCAAGAGCGCGCGCTCGAAAACGTGCATGTTTGTGAAAAGGAGAACAAACTGTGAGTTTGAGTGCCTTTGGCTGCCGGGTTATGCAGTCACTGCCAGTCAACACTTCAGATTAGAGTAGAGGCAGATGGGCTCCCAAAGGGGCAGCGTGATGGGGCTTCAGGGCTCACCAGGCTCAGAAAGTTCAACCGGTGTCGGTGTTGAAGAAAGAGGCGCGTAATTCTGCCTTCTGGCATGATTTCTGCTCAGGGTCTTTAGCAACGATTATATGAGCAATTACAACGTGCGGCCAGAGTTTTAAGAAATGAGCAAGGTTAAAATGAGTATTTTTGTAATCTTCCTTCACCATTAAATATTTCTATTTTCATTTTCAATATACTGTATTTATTGAGATTAGAACTTGTGGACCTTTCGCTTCAGATTTTTGGTCATATTTTGCTGTCATCCTGGTGTGTAAACAAACATAATCCTTGACAAACATATGTTACTACCATGCCAACCTGGTAGTACAAAAAAAGGTTAATTTATGAAGAAAACAGGAAATAAAACTGATTTGTGTGAGCAAAAGCAAACAGCTGGAATTTGGCTTTGGCAGGGACTAACCCATCCTAATATTACTCACAATTTACCCTTAGCAGCATATTTTTTTTGTCCCAAACAAAGTTTCTACAGATGGACCTTGGCATGACGCTCCAACATGAGACTAATTAGGTTAAAAAAGCTATAATGTACAAAACGGGCACAGTTTGATATGTTTTTCAAACATTTTGTTCAAGCGGCCACATACAGATTGTCTTTGAGTCACGTCTTACGCTAACAATGTTTTCATCTGAATCGTTTGGCCGAAGCGCTAGGCTAACATTAGCATGCTTACACTCTTTTTTCTCATATGGGTTGGAACTATTTCAACGTGATTCAAAGTAACTATGGGAACAAAACTTACAGGAAAAGCTGTTTGATAAGAAATTTTCTGTTGAGCGTTTCAGCTGCTTTTTAAGAACCAACCTGACCTAAAAGACATACAGAGCTGTAGCAGCTAACATGCCATCGATGATAGGGATAGGAAATTTTTAGCCAGATCCTAGTTTGATTTTATTACGATGCTAAAGGCTTTGATGTAAATCATTCATTGCCCCCACTCCCTTACCAAAAACACTGCTGGTGATTTGCCTGTTTTAGACTTATTCCTGCTTCAGCCAACTTAACAAGTCATCAGCAGCACCCTGCAGACCGTGGTGCGATGTGGAGGGACTAAGTAGACTAATTGATTTAGAGGTGTTAGTTAATAAAATCTCGCTTGGCACCAGGCATAACATTTCTGTCTAAATGTTAATTAGTCGCACTTCTAAACTCTTAAAAATTAGCTTTGTAATTAAAGAATGAAGTGTGTGCTGTAGAGGTGGATTGTTCTTCAGTAAATGTCCTTGCTGAGCTGCATTATTGACAGAAAGCACAAAGTGGAGAGCAGGTCTCTCTACTCCGTTACCATGGGCAACTTCTACTCAGGGCAGATCAGAAACGAGCTCATTCTCATGCCTGCTGATAACCCTTGCTTGGTTTCGCCCACTCCGGGTACGCACGACCTAACAAAAGCAAACCTGTTTGTTCCTGTCTGTCTCTCTCGCTCCAGATCTCCGTGGGTGTGTGTGGGATGTTGTGTCAGGGCTGAAACCCATCCCTCTCCCATGAGCCTGTGTGCCCACACGCACACACACGGCGCCTCGACGCACGCACTCGGCGCCCACGCACCCACAGCCGGCACCGACGCTGTGAACTGCACCCTCGGAGCCCGACGGAGCCCGGCCGAGCCAAGCGGAGCCGAGTCTAGCCCACTTGGAGCCTAAGGATGTCAACAGAGACAGAGCTACAGCCAGCGGTCAGGCCCAGCAGCGTCAGACGGGACTCCAGGAGGAAAGGTAAGCAAAGGGCCGACGTTTCCTCAAGATGCAAATTATTCCAGAGTAATCTATATTGTTTATTACGATCTTAATTGTAATAAATTCAGATTTTTTTTTTCTTGCTTGTTTTTAGTAAGCTACCAGAATTCAATGTTTTATCAAATTTTGCTGTTCTTAGATTGACTCGCCCCCTTTTTTCATATATTTGGTTAAATTACATTCATAAACTTTCTTGGGATTTTATTTGATAGATCAACAAAACAAACTGCATTATTGTAATGTGAAAGAATTTTTTTTCTTTAGTTTATAAAGTTATTCAAAGTAAAATGTTGCAATCCCCTTTGTATTCACTCCCCTTTACTCTAATACACCTAAATAAAAATCAGCGCAACCAGTTGGTTCCAGATGTGACCTTTGTAGTAAGGTCACATCTGAGGCCTTCTGATCTGTGAAGGCCTCAGATGTTTGTTGGAGAACATCAGTGAAAAAATAATAGTAGCATAATTAAAGTAGCATTTTCAAAAATGATTGTTGAAAGAAAGCCACGTTTAAAGTTCGCAACAAGTCATATAAAAGACACAAAATATATCAAAGGAGGTGCTCTGGTCAGATCAGACCAAAACTGAACATTTTGGCCGGCATGTTAGTGCTGAGTGGTTGAAAACTAACATTATTATGAGAACACCTTCCCCTGAGTAGAACATGGTGGCAGCATTATGCTGTGGGAATGCTTGTTCAGCAGGGACAAGGCAGCTGGTCAGGATCTTAAAAGGAAAGTGGACCCTTTAGAAAACAGCAATTCTGAAGGAAACTTGGAGGCTGAAAAAGACTTGAGACTGAAGGTCATGTTCACTGACCCTAAACAATACACAATGGTCTATGCTAGAATAGTTTAGATCAATATTTTTTATGGCCCAGTCAAAGTCCAGACGTATTCTTACTGAGATTAAGTGGCAAGACTTGAAAACTGATCTTCGTAGATGTTCTTCGCTCAGTTTGTCTGAGTTTAAAATCTTCTAGCTGCAGCAAACGTGTTGACTCAGCAGGACTTTGTATTCCTTTGTAACACTCAGGAATGCTGTTCTGCCGGTGGGTTAATCAAAAAAAAGAAAATGATATGCAGAAATTTTTAGCTATTATGTAACAAATCTGAAAAGTTCAAGGGTTGTAAATTCCGTAAAACAAAACAAAAAAATGCCACCATGCACTTTCTTTAGCTGCATTTGTTTTGTTAGCTTCCTTCTTACTGGCTGGTGAAACAGGCTGAGACGCCGACTCCGTTGGTAGAACAGTCAGGTGTGGGGTTGCTGTGTTCAGTGAAGATTCCAGATGTGAAAACCTCCAGAGGCGAGCAGCTAGCAGGTGTAAAGCAGCGGGCCTGGCTGGCCTCAGGGCAGAGGTGACGGCGTCTTGCCGCACGGCGCCACCTGCCCGTCTGTTAGAGCGACGCCCGGGCCTCCTCCAAATAAGCATCTGATTGATGTTGCAAAAGCTCCGGACGCTGTCGGGGATGACACTTAATGGATTCGCGGGGTACCACACGCTCACTATCACCTGGAACAGACGCCTCATTGAGCCCGGCGTGCTTCAGCTCCCGCAGACAAGTGCTGGTCGTCCGAAGCACAGAGAGTGAGGGAAGGCTGAATGCCTCTCATGTCCTACTTAGAACAAGCATTGTTCTACTGCAATGGAGATCATGTTCATCATTCAGTCTGCTCTCCGTATTTGGAAGACACACACACACACGCACACACACACACACACACACACCGTTGCTGGGATAGAAGCCCAGAAGAGCATATGAGAGGGAAGATGAATGGTTTGCTTTCCGCTTTGAGACTTGAGGGTTTGTTCTCGCTGTCTTTCTCTTTTCATCTGCACACACACACACGCACGCACACGCATATTTTCACACACAAATCACCTTGTCTTTATTTGTATCTCCTTTTTGTACAAGTGGAATGAAGGATTTGCTCAGCTACAAAGCTTTGCTCACACAGGATGTATTCATCTTTCCTCTGATCTGGGTCAGTCTTCCCAGAAGATGCACTCACGTACATGCAATCGCTTGGAGATGGGTGATGAAAGCCAAACGCAATCACGTACCACACACGCGCTTCGAACGTGCTTGTCTGTGGGAACGAGGAACTTCGTTGGCGTGCGTTGCGTGTGGGACCTGTAGCCTATTTTTTTTTCTTTCTTCCTTTCTTCTTCTTCTTCTTCTTGCAGCGCTCGCGCTCGTTTCTAGCCAGCTGTCTAGTTTCTGTCTCGCCGGAGAAGCTGGATTTAAATGAAAATAGCCCTGCTGAATCGCTGATCTTCATTAGGATATAAACTCTTGCTTTACTGATGTGAAAATCCCTGCAGGATGCTGCCCTCGTCCCCCCGCCTGTAGGTCTTCAGACGTCCTTCCTCTCCCCTCTCCTCCCACTCCTCAGACTCCGACATGACCTTGTCCTGGATGTGTGAAACTCGGAGCAGAGCAGGATCATGAAGAAAGGGAGAGAGTGAGAAAAGACTAATGAGTCGGTCTGAATGAGAGCTTTTTAATCTTAGCCCTTTGTTTCACAGCCATGTGGAGACAAATGTGATGGGAAAAAAACTATCGGACTGCTATGTGTCACACATTAATCACAGCGGCACCGTGCGCTTGGCCGATGCATCGCTCTTCTTGCGTGCCTGTGTGTTGATTTTACATGTAATTATGACTCAACTGAGGGCAAACTTACGGGTTGCATGAGAACTGCTTTCCAGGGAGGTTGAGCAGCCAGCAGAAAGTTGTAATCTTTGAACTCTGCCATTTACGCAACCTGACCTGAAGAACCCCAGCTTAAAATTGCAGCGAAACTAGTCCGCCACGCTGGTCAGATTTTAATATTTAACCCTCATGTTCATAATTAATGCATACAAAAACACAAAGCCTGTTTTGGTCTGGTTTCTAATGCAAATGTCTTCGTAGACTTAAAATAAGATAAAACTAACTTATAAGTGACTTTTCGGCAAGACATAGAAGCTTGTTTTAAGTCAGTTTCTTAGTATTGATGAAAATAGTTCTAGTTCCATTGGCAGAATATTTGTCTTGTAATATGGGAAATAATCTACCAGTGGAACATGTACTTTTTTATCAATATTGAGAAATGATTGACTTGTCTCCTATATCTTACTGAAAAGATACTTTTGTGGTAGTTTTGCCTTATTTGAACTACAGTAAAATATTTGCACTAGGAACTAGACCAACATGACTTGGTAATATTTTGTATTTTTACAGTCTACTAAGCCGAGGCATTGCTTATCTCTACTTCAGTCTCTATTTCAGTTTCCTGCAAAAGCATACGTCACTTGAACTTTTAAAAAAAATCACATTACAACCACAAACTTTTTTTTCTTTCTTTTTTTTTTTTTTACAGCTATATTGTGATAAAGAAACAGAAAGTGAAGGAGAATAGAAAATAATTTTTGGTTTTCATATTCAATTTACAAATGAGTCACAAGTCACAACGGAGTCCACCTGGTTGCAATGTCATCTCAGTATAAATCCAGTCATTCTGTGAAGGCCTCAGAGGTGTTTGAGAGAACATTAGTAAAACAAACAGCATCACAAAGAGCAAGGAACACACCAGACATGTCAGGGCGAGAGTTGGTAATGTTTAAAGCAGGCTGAGGTGATAAAACAAAATCACAAGGTCTGAAAATCTCACAGAGCTCTGTCCTAAATTGACAAGCTGGAAAATCATGAATCATGAAGGAAGCGGCTATTGGCAGAAAGCTTTAAGTAGTTCTGCTTGCCGTTTACTCCAATCCTAACAAAATACGCAGTCTGGTCAGATGAGACCAAAGGGGTCGTTTTGGCATACATCCATGTCTACGTGTTTAAACAAAGATAACGTTGCACGTTATCCTGATCCCCGCTCCCAATGTGAGACACAGTGGTGGCAGCATCATGCTGTGGGGACACTTCTTCAGCAGGGATAAGGACGTTGGGCAGAGTTGATGGGAAGAAAAGGACAGCAAAATCCTTGAAAATGACACAGAAGGGCTATTTTACAGTTGAAGTCAAAAGTTCACATTAAGATTTTAATTTGTATTCAGACTTTAAAAATATCTGATTCTCTATTTCAAGATTCCCAAAAAATATGTGTATTTACTAGTTAGTTAGAGAGATAATGCTTTGGAAATGTATGAGTTTTTGTCAGAGAAGGTTTTGTGTTTTTAATGCAAGTAAATATCTGCTATTATGGTTTTGTCTGCTGTATAAAACCCTGACAAATACTTTTCTAAGACGCTGCAACTCTCCCCGCCTCCTCCTCCCACTGGACCTCCTCTGTGTTCTTCCCTCTCTTGCGATGCGACCTAAAAGTTAAAGGATGACACGGCTTCAGTGAGACGATGCTTCTTAATTAATGCAGCTGTTAGTTTCTTTAAAAGCGGCACATTTTAGGTTGTTTATTATTAATAAAACAAGGAGTTGATAGCCTGCCAGTGCAGACACTTTTATGTGAATGTCAAAGTAGAACAAGAAACAAGTCTGACATTTATGAAGAGCCCAGCAGCTGCAGGCTGCACGGCTTTTTTTTACGTGCTCAGAACCTTTACATCGCTGCGCCCACCTTGTTGATGAATTATGATGAACCGTAGAGGCTTCTTTCAGTCATATATCCCCTTTTCACCATGTGCGAAAATTGTCCTGACATTACAGTGCAGTATTTCAGCTATGCTCCACTCTGTCAAATATGGTTTAATTAGTGGAGTTGCATAATTCACACAAACCGTTACTAGACGGTCGATGAACTTATTTCTTCTCCTCTTCTCCCTCCAGAGGAGCTGAAGTTGACTGTCAAAACAGGGCGGTGAGATTGGTTTGCTAACAAGCTGGCAGGGAGTCAGCAGCGTTTATTCACACTGTTCTAATTCAGTGCAGTTCTGTAACAGCTGAAGAATAAATGTCAACACTATTTATTTAGAGTTGATGCAGGTTAAAGCTCCAGACTGCCACTGGAAATAGTTGATTTTTCATTTGGCAATAGGCTCTTATTAATGTGGAGACATTGCAATGATTTGAAACCAATCTTTTTTCTCTTTTTTTCATGTTCTTAAGTCTCAATTTAAGTTTCAAATGTTACAGCTATTGCAAAAAATAGGTGATGGCATATTTTAGCTTTCACAACATCCGGTCAGCTCTGCTTCTGCTTGTTTTTTCTTTGTGTGTTCAGCTACCTTCACCACTTATTTCAGAGTTTTTTCAAGATTTCTATTTTGCTCAGCTTTTTTCTCTTCTCTCTTGAATGGACAGGTATCAAGACTTAGAGAAACAGTAGCAAACACTTTACCTTACAATAGTGTTAATCATTAACAGGCTATTGAAAAAGGATGTGCTGCTTTAACTTTTTTTTTTTTTTTTTTTGCGTATGTTGGTGTAGTTAAAAGATGTTTAACATTCATTCATATATGAAGACATAAGGTGCATTTTGAGAAATATCAAGGTCTGCCACGTCATTGAAGTATCTTTGTAGCCTTTAATGCACCCCTGATTTGTATAGTGTTAATTTATTAGGATTTAAAACTACTATGTCAGGAAGGAAGTTACTTTATTTTCTCAGCAACCGTTAAGACTTGATCTGTGAATAAATGTTTAATACTTGGTACACAATCTATCTAAGTGGTTAAAAAAACAATTTACTCAACAAGCCTAAAATTTGACAGACGATTGGAAACAGCTGAAATTTTCAGGATGCTGAGAAGTCAATCTTCCCAAATGCAGACAGTGTGTCTGCATAATGTAATATGAGATTAAGGTGTGTTTTACAGGATAACTGTGTCCATACTTATTTTGAAGCATGAAATAATTATCCAGCAGTGACATATGTGCTTTATACATGGCACCTTTAGGTCGAGACAGCCATTACATGGAAGTTTTCAACATGTCTGCAGTAATCCATCAACATCGCACAGATGCTGTTTATACTTTGAAATATATTACTCTTTAGTTCCATCATGAACAGTGAGCATGTCTCTAAGACAATTAAACAGTTGAACTCTATTTAACTGTGTCTATGGAGCCCCAATTCACAAAGAAGTTAATCTCACAATTCTTTAAAAGGCAGGTTCATTCATGTACAGAAATATATAATCAAACCTTTCCGTTCATGTAGACACATTCAAATTCTGTCCTTTCAATTTCAGTTTAATCCTGGTTATACTCCAAAGTACACCTAATTGAGCCAATTGATAAAATAACACACTAAACCGCAGGAGTACCAGCTAAAGAAAAGTTGTACTGAAGGTAACCTTTTCATGCAAAAAAAAATAATAATAATAATAGTCTTAGTTTTACCAATCAGGCACAGCTGGAATGAATTATGCAGCTATAAAAGGTGGCGTTCAGAAAAATATCAGCATTACTTTTAGAACACACTCAGTAACTGAATCACTGCCCAACATTGCAATGTGCATGAACCAAGTGTTGGAAAATGTGTATTTTTAATTGCTAGTCAAGTCTATCCAAAGCAGCGACTCTGGCAGCCAATCAACATTTAATTTGAATCATTTGAATGCCGCGCAAGCATTTGGGATTTATCACAGAAAAATGTTCATCAGCTGAGGAATTTTCACCTCGGCGTGTATTTATAACATCGGTAAATGTGTAAATAAAACATTCAGTGATGCCTGTCTGTCTTCCATGATGTGACAGCGAATGTGATTACAAGTTCTAATAACTTCCACTGCTGTCAGCACATGCAGCCGACTGTCATCACAACTCTGGGAAAAAACATCGCCACTCTCCCACAGTGGGATCGAGCCGAGGGTGTGTGTGTGTGGGAGGGTGGATCCGGAGAGTAGCTGGCAGTCAGCGGCATGAAAAGAGTGGTTAAAGGTTATAGCTGTGCAGCTGTTAGCCTTTGTGTTTGTGTGCGAGCGTCTCTTTGCTTGTCTCTGGTGTGCGATTAGCAAACACATTATCTGCTTTGTGTGGATATTATGCACACATCCAGTCTATCTGGCACAATCACTGCAGTCATTTACTCCCATGTCTTTCCCCAGGGAATCTTAGAGCGCAAACAACTGCATTTTGTGAGTGTGAGCCTGTGCGTGTGCATGAGGGCGTGTGTGTATATGTGTGTGATGTGCGTGTGCGTGTGATGTGTGCTTGCCATGAGAGGTAATCAGATCCGCTCCCTCCAATCAGACAGAGATGGAATTGAATTGGTTGTGTGTTGTTATTGTTGTTGTGGAGGCCAGCAGTGGATAGTCGGTGACAGAAGACGAAACAAAAACTCTCAAGCAGATAGTGACACTTGCTTTCCAGAGGTGTACCTCCAATGTTCAAAATCTATTTTTAGAGATTACTGCTCCTTCTGCCGAATGTTTTCTCCTCTATCTTTCTCATCTACTTATCCATATATCCAATCTGCTGTCTCATTATTTACCAGCCCAATCAAAGTTTTCTTTTTTTACATCGCTAGTTTGCTTTTGCTTTTTTGTGGTGGGACGACAGAAGAAGGTGAGGTTAGGACTATGTTCTTTTTTTATGTATTTTTATTTTTATGACTCTAGTCATTCAGTCTTCTTTCTTAGGAGTCCATCAGCTATCCGCTCTACGATATTTACTCCTGTACCTTGTAAAACTTCTCCTGATCAGTCAAGTTGTGAGAAGAGCCCTCTCTTCAGCTGACCCTTACTGACATTTAGTTCAGGAATCAGGCTAGGCCACTCCTAAGCTTTCAGGAACAAGATACACTTTGGGATCCCAGCATTTCTGAGCTTCTCTCTGGTAAATTGAAAGTGGCCAACAAATGATTGTATTTAGACTAACAGACTACGTTTCATTTCGAAATCCGGAAAGCTGGTAAAAAAGCAACTGATCACAGAAATACATATCAGTGAATGCTTTTTCAGCTCCTTTGCTACAGTCTTGGTCCGTGTGTGTGGCTGTACTCTGTCAAACACAGAATATGTTCAGCTCCGTCCTCCCTGCACACTAGTTGATGTGGCTTTGCCCACCGCAACACTAACTACAGTCTCCATAGCAACACTTTTCCTCTATGCCCATAATTTACACAAAGGGAAAATGTCCCAATGTCACACATACACACTCGCTCTATTAGAGGCCGGGGCTCTCACCCTGCTGGGCTGGATGAAGGACTGCGTACTGAAAGGGCATTTATCATTTGTTTGAGGCAGGCGTGTTTCTGGTTTTTACCTCAGTTCTCCTGCGATATGAAAACATGAATCGCTTTTCTAAGACATTAGAAGCATACTGTGAGGTGGAGGTGGAATAAGGAGGGATGTCTGGTCAGTTTAGTTGACTGCAGCTGTGAATGTGGATTTTCTCAAATCCACTACAGCAGGTTTTTTTTACATTACACCCACTGATCTACAGCCGGTAGATCTGCTAGAATATAGTTATGTTAAAAAAAGATAAAGTAGAGGACAACTTTAATATACATATTCAATAGCTATACTACAGCGTTCATAGCGGATCAAGGTTTTCTATAGATTGATTCTCTGACTGTCTTGATCTGACAAATGTGTGAATGAACAGCTTCAGCTAATAGGGAAAAGGCAATGACTGTATGTCCCTAGCAAATAATTCACAACATAATTTAGCTCAATGGTGCTAAAAAAATATATAGTTTACATGTGGTAAAGGAACAAAAAAATGCAATGGGGTGCCTAAACAAGGCAGAAAGTGAAGTTTTGTCCTACAAATTGTTGGGGAAAGGTTAGGAATTAAACTTGTTTTAACAAGAGCCAAGTTGTGGGCGTGCTGTGGTGGCGTAAGGGATAGCGCAACCCACATCTGGAGGTCTTGAGTCCTCGACACGGCTGTCGCGGGTTTGATTCCCGGACCCGGCCGACATTTGCCGCATGTCTTCTCCCCTCTCCTTCCCCCTTTCCTGTCAGCCTACTGTCATATAAGGGACACTAGAGCCCACAAAAAGACTCCCTGGTGGGGAAAAAACAAAAAAACAAAAACAAGAGCCAAGTTGTGACGGCCAGACGTCTTGGTCAGAGAATCTCCCAAACTGCAGCTTTTGTGTTCCTGTTCTGTTTTGATCGGTGTCTCTGTGGAAAGAGCAAGCTCGTCGATAATTGTGGGGACTGAAGTCTTTGCTTGTGTTGTAGGATCCAGCAGATGAGCTACTACAGCTCACATTACTGAAGAAGTTATTGGTGGAAAGGTTCTGAGTTTGATTTCAGCTTCGCCCACCATATTTATGTGTTGTTGTGCAGGTTGCCTGCTGATTTGCGTATCAGTGTATGAATTTGTAAGATGTCCTTCGAGCGAAGAGCGTGAGTAGAAAAGTTTGCTCTCTATGGATTTGCCTCAAAATTTCCTAGACCACAAGCAAGTTTATGGTGTAGAGACGCCACCTCACAACTTATAAGAGTAATAATAACATTACATTGGTGCCAGATAACACACTATGACTTCAGGGATCTGCAGGCCTCAAATGGAGAGCAGATAAAACCAAGACGCTGCTAGGCAGGTTGTCATGATTTTATGCCTGATTATTGAAAGGTTTTGCTATTTGTGTTCTTTTTTTGTTGTTTTCTTGCAACCATTGTTGCATATTTTTTGAGCAAATGGTTGTGAGTGTTTTGCTTTTCTACATTTGTAATCGATCTCTGCAGTCATCTGTTTGAAAGAGTTCAGTGTTACGTGTTCAGTGTTCCTGAAGGCACCGCTTGAGTTTGTTTTCCTTCCTGTTTAGTTAGCTGTTGTTCACGCTTGATTTGATTCTTCCTGTTTCTTTAGCTAAAGCTCAGAAGAGATGCAACGCAAACAAGATGAAAAAAGTAAATGCATCCTGTTTCTTCATCTTCTCAAACATAAGTAGGAACACTAAATGCTAAGCCAAAGCTGTCTTTAACATAAAGTGGAGCAATTTCAGATAAGTTTAAGGAAGTAGTGCATGTGTGTACCTGCTAAAAGACTAAGAGTTAGACCCTGTGGCAGATGGCGGAGCTTCGTCTTTGGTTTTGAGCTGTATGATGTTCAGCAGTCCTCCTTTGCTCCATCCCTCTCCCAGGAAGCTTGTTGAGTAGATGAAGGGAGATGGAGCATTACTCAAGATGAAACACAGAGAGACCGAGGAGGGAAAGACTTCCAGTTACTTCCAGTTACTTCCAGTTACTTCCAGTTCTGTGTTTTGGCTGGGATGATAGGCATGAGAGAATACTTTGTTCTGACGTACTCAGCCTGGCATGAAAGGACGACTGCTGAGGAGTCAGCTGTGTTTGCTGATGCTTTGAAAGTTGCAGTGTTTGACAGTTACTCACACAAACACACACATTCACGCAGACAGGTGGATTAAAGAAGCAAATAGGTCTGACACTTTAGGTTTTTAGTTAGACATCTTTTAAACTAACATTTTTTATTTTTTTTTTTTGCTCAGGGCTGGGAGATTAAGGGAAAGATGAGAGGGATGGAGCATGAGAGGCTTTTTCTTCTTCTTTTGATGATGGTTAGGCCTTTAGAGAGCTACAGGTTCCTCTTTTGCTGCTGTAAATGAACAGCTAGACAAAGAAAGCCCTGGGATTAGGTGTGTGTGTGCAGCATACAGTGTAGCTGTCCCTTTGGGTGCTGCTTCATCGGCAGAAATCAGGGCGCTGCCTGAATATTTAAATGCGAATTTGCAGGACGGGCATATTCAACTTAACCTTTTAGTCTGTAGATACTGAATATTTTAGTAATCTGTCAAAATGTACTCATATAATTTGGTGATTGAATGTGCACGACAGGTGTGTTAAGCCAGGTGCATATGCACTTTTTTTTTTTAAGTATATCTTTCATCTTTTTCTATAAATGTTTTTATATCCTCACATAGACACACCAAGGTCGCCATTTTTCTGTTCAAAAGACTTGGTTTTCTTCAAATAACTATACATCTTACCTCAGCATGTTCGCCTTCATTACTGAGTGCAATTACCTAATGCAACAGTGAGACGGGAGATTTACCTCCAAGAGCCCTTGGAACGCAGAGGGACGCTGCGATAGTGGCTAAAAGATATGAAAAAGAGTCAAGAGGGTTGAGGCTGGCCTCTCGCTAACGTAGCTTTTGTTGGTTTCATATTAAAATGAAGAGGAGATAGAAAAGGCTGAGATGAGATGAAAGGGAGAAACGATGATTAAATCACCTTGTCCCCCTATAGAAAATATGCGTGTGTGTGTGTCTGTGTGTGTGTGTGTGTGTATTGGATGACTTGCATTTCTCCAGATAAGAGCAGGACTTGGATGCCTCCTGCTTTTCGCTTCATTTAGACTTTACTCCTAATCAGGGTGTGAACTTGTAACGCACCCTTTCATTTTTCTTCCCTCAAAATATTCTTGGTGTTTTTATTCGCCTTTTACAGATCAGAGTGGAAACTTGCTCGTTTAAAGCTTCATGTGTTGATCAGATCCTGTTTCCTTGCTCACTAGATGAGAATTAATTCATAGATATGAAGCGATCAGGGTTAGAGTTTGCTCCTCTAAGCATGAAACCACAGTTGTTAACTGGAAAAAAGGCAAACCTCCTGAATATAGACCTCTGATTTCAGCTGAAAAGGTTTGGAGTGAAACCAGCCTGTTTGTATCTTGAAAATGTACATTTGGAGACATGTTTCCCTACTGAAGATAATGGAAATTAAAACAACTCGTTCCAATCCCCCACCACTCTCCCAAACAAACTCTTCCAAGACATGCTCAGCACTGGAAATCATTTTAATTTTCAACATAATAGACTAATTACTTTGCATTGCGTTCTGCAGCCTAGCGGTTTGTGCATTGGGCACAAAATCCAACACAGCATTAAGAAATTTGAGCATCTCCGGCTTTCCATAAAGATTTCTGCCAGGAGTACAAAATCTCAAGGCTTGCGATTAAAAAGAAATCAGTTCATTGACACGCGCCTGTGTCTGTGTTGCAAAGTGTTTGGAAAACGTCTTCCTGAATCTGTAACAGCTCAGAGTTATGAGATAGCTGTGAGATGTTTGAATTTAGAAAAGCTGGTACTAATGTGCAGCCCTATTAAGCACTTCCACTTTTTCTTAAGTACGACTGACGGTAGAATCAAGATGTGTCTGATATAATTTTGGTATTCCTCCAGTCTGTGATGCAGAATAAAGGTTTGAGGGCATTAGATGTGAATATGACAGTGTCCTGACCATGACACTGCCAATGCCCTGTTTCTGAACACACCAGTTGTATTCATACTTTCATGATTCAAAAGTTATATTGGATCAGCTTTCTACTTTCTGATGCGTGCGTCTGGGCCGACATTACATGTCACACACACCAATTGTTATGAGACTGTAGTTGAGGCGTAACAGGCTTTTGTCCTGCAATTTCTTGTAGAAAAAAAAAACACAACAATTTTGCACCTCCACACTTGTTTTCTTAAATCTTTAATAATAATGACAGGCTTGAAAGAAAAGAGGCCCCCAAATTAAAATCTGCTCAGAACCTCCCACAAGCCTGGGCTGGATATGGATGGACGTACAGATGGATGTTTATATCGGTGGATGCATTGTGAATGATTAACAAGTTATTCAAAAAAATAACAATGTGTGGGTGAAATAAAAAAAAAAAAACCTGAAAAAATAATAAAACTTTTCTGTAACTTCTAAACTCAAAAAATATGATACAATTAACCAAAGATGTATTAAAGAAGAAACTAGAGGACAGATAAGAGACATACATCGAGCTCCACAGAGGAAAATCACTAATGATCTCCAAACACAGAACTGTTTTTTTTAACATAAAAGCATTTGTCTAACAGTTCACTGTAAAGTCTAAAAATTGCCATAACTGGAAAGTCTTTGAAATAAGATGAAAGATGAAAAGTTTCATCTGCTGTACAAGTAAGCGGCTCAGAAGTGGGTTGTCTGTGTTCCCAACTCTGACTGTACAATCAAGTCGAGGGTTTTTCTCTGTCTGCTTTTTAAAGTGACCTTCACTCAGAGTGTGGGTGTTTCAGAGTGGGTGGGATGGCAATGTGCAGCGCTGTACGTCTGAGCTGTATTTTTATTTTATTTTTTTTCAGCTCTAATTTGTCCTGTGTGTTCAGAAAGAGAAAATGGCCTCTTAACACAGATTGACTGTAATGTAACTCAAGTTCACTTCTCTGGCCTCTTTTTCCCAGTCAAAACTGCAGGTGAGACAAATCTTTGATGTAAAAGGAAGATTATTAAGCGTTTTCATGTGCTTTTTATAATTTAAGGTCATGTTAAACCACAATCGGCACACACACACACACACGCCCGCGCACCCACACAGACACATTAATACATCCTGTAGATCCACTTGTAGCATCTGAATTAAAACACCATTCTGGTGTTTCTGCAATTTAGAAAGCAGTGCTGATGTATTTATGCGTTTGAAAAGACTCAAAGGCAAAGCCAGTACTTATTCAGATTAGCCACAGTGCTCTAATTTTATTCCACTTGGAGCTTGGAGTGCAGATTTGTGGCTCTGCAAAGTGACCTCAGGTCCTGCTCTGCACACAGATATTTCCCTTCCTACCTGGACGCTCACCTGCTCCAGGGCAGGTGAGTAGAGTGAGACACAAAAATTTAAACTGAACTAAGATGCGCTCTGTGGAAACATCTGTGCTTTCTGCCTGCCTTAGTTTTGGTGAGACCATTAATATTAAAGGTATTGATCTGTAAACATTTCCTTGCAGGTTTGTAAAAATGAAGACGGACAAAAAAAATACAGACTAAAAGCACGTGTTAATCAAAATGCTTTAGTAAAAGAAGCATCTAAAAAGAAACATAACTGTTCCTTTCTTTGCAGACGACAGGCAGATTATTTGCAATTATCATGCAAATATTTGAAGACTTTTGGCTTATTAATGTAAAAATTATGCTTATATTTTTTAACACGTGCATAGAGTTTCCTGTTTCCTGCCTCTCCACTGTGTACCTTTAAAGCTTTATTAGACGATGAACAGTGTATGACAAACCTTTTAACAAATGTACACAAGAGGTATTGAGAATAACAAAGCTGGCATTCTTCACATATTATCATTTTTTGTTCTTTAAGAATTGTATAGATCTGCATTTAACGTTTCAATATTCAAAATGTGTTTTCAGTGAGACTGGGAAGGCCACTACAACTGAAAGGAGCTTTCAGCTTTACCATTTATTTCCTCACATATGTCTGATGTTGATGAAGTGCTGAGTTAACATTAGCCTGCTTCCTGTGTTTTGATCTGAGTCACTGATGATTTGATTGTCAGTGGAAAATGTAATTCTTTTACTTTTGTAACTCAGCGCTTTGCTTTGAATGTCATAAAATTTATCAAGTGACGTTTCAGCTGCTCTCTTCTTGACAGTGGGGATGTGTAAGCACAACGAGCAAAGCAACTGTGGAAAAACAGTGTGGTTTTGATGTCAACATTAGCTTTATTGCGAAAGGTGAAAAACATTATAATTGTTATGCAACAGCCAGATTCACAACATAATCTATAATACAGATTTGCAAACTGTGCACATGAAAATTTGATTATTTTTTTTTAAAACTTCAAGCTAAAATAATAATAAAAAATAATTTTTTTAAAAAGTGAGGGATATTGATGATTTAAAAATGCTTTGGATATCCCTTACTAGCAATTCTCCCTACTTTGCATATGCAGCTTCAGCAACAATATTTATTATAATAGAGAGATAATTATGCTTCTGCAGCGCGTGCATCCAGTCACTGCAGAGAGAACTGCAAGAATCAAGCAGAAGCAACAACATGTTGTTTCCTTAACACATGCTGTTTTGTGGGTTCAAACGTGTCTGTGTGAGGGATAGTACAAAAGTGTGCTTCATCTGAACAAGCTTCTGATAGGTAAAGAAAGATACACACACACACACACACACCCAGCAGTAGGGTTTAGAGGCAGGATTAATTGGAGAGTAACTGCTGGGTTCCCTCATGTGCTGTTGAGTGTTTGTTGGGAACCATCCCAGCTGTAGTTAAGGAGCCTCTGGGAGCTTTTTCATCTGGAACGCAGTGAAACAAACAGCCACCACAAACAAGTTAGGCCTGTTGGAAACAAACCGAGATGCACCGCCGGTGGTACATGCAAAATATCTGACGTTATTTCTGAGGGAAAGCAAACATCTTCCCAGCAGCTTCCCTGACACAAACTGGAAAGTCAAGATTGTGCACACGAGTTTAGCATCAGATCTCTATGAAGTAATTTATGGAATAAACGTTTCTTTAAAACCTTTAAACTTTCTGACATGAAGCAAACTTCTCTCTTAATGTGTTTCTCGGCGCTTGAATAAGTAAGTTAAATGGTAGAATTTTCTTTACTTTTGAAATCAGTTTTACTAAAAATACCTTTGAACAAATCACACAAAAGCTTTTAAAAAATGCTTTAGATTGTGTTACAAGAGATCATAAGTTTTTTTCTTCTTTGGACCCAGCTCCTGGGGCATTTAATCTGACTGCTCTGATCTTTTCCCAAACTGCAATAATGAGAAGAAATGGTAGATATGGTCTGCAAAACCTGCCGATAGAGAGATGTAAATACCCAGAATGCGTAATTGAAATGTAACCCTTTTTTAGTGAAGTAGATGACGGTGAAAAAGGAGAATCAGTTGGGAGAGAGTGATGGAGGGGCACGCAGGAGGCAGAAGGCTACAGTTGCCAGGGGCGATGCTGGGGGCTTTCCTTAAGGGCTCGGCGCGCTGTACCAGCAGTCACCTGCCGTCTATCACCTGTGTGTTTGTGTGTGCACACTGAAGCGAGCTGGTCGAGTTCTGCCTGTCATAACGCTTTAATCCTGACTGACATTTATCCAATGGGGGCTTGGCTCATTCATCCATCCATCACGTTCTATCCCCCCTTTTCCATCCTTGCTTTAGGCTTTATGTCTGTCCCTCCCTCTCTGCTTGTTGCAACAGACAGACAGTTATGAAGTAACTCTGCACACCAAGTGCTATCTCACACACACACACACACACACACACACACACACACCGACACATGCAGGGGGTGGAGGGCAAAGGGGACTTGAACTCCTGCCTCTTTTATCCCTGATGCCCATAGTGCCCTTTTTCAGTTTTTTTTTTCTTTCAGTTTTTTATTTATTAATTTTTTTTATCTGTATGTCAGAAGGCCTGTTTGGGCCCCTCAGCGTTAATATTTAGCTAAATTGAATAATTTAGCAAAATAAACTAGTCTGGCTGCCCTCAGTCTAATAATGACTCTCAGAGCCTCCGTGTTGTTCAGACTCTGGGTCCATGGTGAGGACGAGGGCGGATCTGTGCCCTGTAACTATCAAATTATGGGCAAGAATATTTTTTTCATACACTGGTTTGTGAGTAAAAACGTAGGTCTGATGTTGACGTTAGAAAAACTGTTTCTATTTATATTTTTATAATTGTCCTTGCAATAGCCTCGCCCTAAACACAGAAATGCTTCAGCTGCAGAGAAACTTCTGACTTTAACTTCATCATTCTGCTAAAAGCTCTGTTCGCTACAGGCAGTCTGAGTCGGTCCACCGATAGATATAAAGAATATCTGTCTTTATATCGGACATCCTGATATAAGACACGTTACCAACTGTCACCGCAGGTCGCGACGCAGCTCAAAGCCCCATTGGTAACACCTGGTACCACCTACTGACTGTTCGCTCTTCTTCTCCTTCACGTTTCTACCAGGCGGGTTCAAGCCGCTGCTGACTGGATCTGGGCCGGAGGTTCACGGCTGTAAATAGAAGTTATTGCAGAACCTCAAGTGTTAAAGGAAGATTCGGCCCAATTAGAGTTCATAAAATAAACATCAGAGAAAATACCGTAGCAATAATTAGAACCGCAGCAAAAAGCCAAATATGCCACAATGAAATGAATCAAAATGTCTCCAAAGCATCGTTGGACTGACAGGGGCCACCGGGGGATTCCAGGTAGATTCCAGAGATGGGAAGAGTTTAAAATCGAGTCAGTGAGTTTAAAATCAATCAGTGATTATTGGTTATTTGCTGTGATGTATTTGTGAACAAACCCAATCCAAACACAAAGATTACGCCATATTGTAGCCATGGAAACACAACAATCAAACTATCAAGATGATTCTTTAAACCTTTACAAAGTCAACTTCCTAATTAAATCCTAAATGTACTTTTTTTTCTTAGCTGAATGCATTAAATAAAATTTAATAACATTGTCATTCTCTATAAATGATGCTGCAGGTTTGGATCTATAGTCTGTGTTACAATTAGGATCCAATAAAATTCTTGATTAATATGGGTTGTTGCTATGTTGTTGTACGGTGTTTTAAGATCTTGTTCAATGTGCCCCTTTTCAACTTTGAGCTCCTGCCCCTCCAAAGGTCTCTGCACGGCCCTGCACACACACTGACGAGGGAATTGAGCTTAAATAGCTGCATGCCACTTCTTCTCTCTACTGGTATCAAAGCAGAGCAATCTTTAAAAATATATTTAAATGTGCTTACATCTGTTTTCTCCAATGTTGGATGAAGCATGGATAAATATTGCACCACCCCTTTTCACCTGTTGCTGCACCAGGGAAACAACAACCAGGGAAACTACAGGCCGCACTTTTCCTTTGCTTATAAGAAACTCCAATGGAGCTGTTTGGAAGTTTGAGTGCATCTCAGTATATTATTTTAATATCAAAAATGTATTTCAGTATTTCAGATTATAGTGTTAAAACCCACGTGCCTTATAGATCCTCACAGAATGATATATTTCAAGTGTTTTAAGAACAAAATAACAAAAAAAGGACTTCTAATACAGAAATATCAACCTGGTTCATCATCTTCTTAGCAATCCTCCTTTGGAGTTCAGGTCAGGCATGTGTGCTGGCCACCCAAACATAGTGATACAATCATTAAAACAGGTAGTGGTTCTTTTGGCAGTATGTTCACGTACCAAATCTCTTCATGGAGGAAATCATGAATGTCTTGGCATTTCTCTGCACTGACTTTTAGACTTAATAGATGCCCGACTATCTGTTGCAAAAACATCAAGACATGAATCTTCCCTCTGCTTGATTAGGTTGTCAGATAAGATTTATGTGTTAAAATCGCATTCAGTTGGTTCATGTAATTTTCAAATCAGCAGAAAATCTGAATTTTGGATGTTTGTCATTGGGGTAAGCCCATAGCCATCAAAGTACACCACTGAAATATGAAGATAAAACTGTTTTGAAGTGTTTGACCTCCACTTTGCAGTATGTTTTATTATTTTTGCAGCAGTAGGATTATTTGTTGCTCCTCTGTGTTAAATTACACCAAGTAGCTCATTTTACATTTTATTTGATTTCCATGCAAATTTTACTCAAGCCTACCATATTGGGAGAATCTCATAGCGGCCCATGCTTTACTCCGACTCTGATGTTAGTAGTCTCTCTGTGTATTAGCATGTGTGTTCACCTGTGAAGTTACTGAGATTGACGCTGCACAAGATTCTTTCATCTTTATTGCAAACTAGTTATGATCGCTGAAAACATGCTGCCACACATGTCTGTGTGAGCATGGTAGTAAGTGACACTATGCTGCTCGTGTTCCTCTGTGTGTGTGTGTCTATGTGCGTGTCTGCGTGCGTGTGTGTGTGTGGAACAGCATGACAGATGAAACGAAAGATTCTTTCATTAGTTGTGTTTGAAGCTCAGTGGGGTCACAGCAATACCAGACATTTAATTACAGCAGACCGAATGGCTCCCCCTGCCTGAAACACACATTCACACACCCGCTGACGCAGACACACACAGACACACGGGGAGGTCTTTCATGGAAGATGCTTCCAAAAGGTAATAATATAAACCACTCAGCAGGAGAAATAACCCTGAATTCTCCCCTCCCCTTCCTCTCTTGGCCTTTTCCAACCTCGCTGCCTCGCTTTGACTCTCCACCCTCTGTGCTAAGTATAGCTGCGGTAATGGTGATGGATGCAGATGGAGCAAGCAGGTCTTAAATGTCAGACTCAAATGAAAACTGCTGCTCCATTGAGACAAAAGCAGCTGGACACATCCAGTGTGATTTAACACTCACACAGATCCATGACCATGAAGTGACAGATAAACTCTGCTCCCTGCACACTGTGGGATTCTAGAAACGGGGAGAAATGTATCTTTTGTTAAAATTTGACTGCAGGTATTAGTGGATGCGGTTTTTAGGCTTACTTTTTAAAACAATAAATTTCAATCAAAGACCCAGGAGGGAATTTGCAAAGCAAAGCAATTTTCTCCATTTATTGCAGCTGTTGCAGTAGATCTGTGAATCTGTTAATTTCCCCCTATTTTTCAGTTTAGTTGTCAGCTGCTGCTCAGTTGAGCTTTACTACGTCTGGATATTTTCACTCAGTGTAGATCTTTGATCTGTCTTGTGGTGTTTGGTGTTCTGTTTGCTGTACACTTCCTACTTCCTCAACCCGACCCTATAACATATCCCTGGTACTCTGACCATCTTTTTTTTTTCAGAAATCTAGCCAGTCACCTTTCTCTGTTTCTTCCATCAGTTTTCAGCAGATGGTACTTTTTCACAAATTTATAGTAATACAATGCAATTTTGTACAATTTAAATCTACAAAGCTCCATAATTTAAATAGATTTTCTTCCTCAGTATATACAAAATACTTCATTTGAGGTTTAGCAATCCACAGAAAGACATTATTTGCTCAATAGAGTAATTTCAGAAGCAGGTCTGTGTCTTACTTGAGTCGCTTCAGTTTTGTGAACATATTGTAACCATTATATAGGGAGAAATTTGTTTCAAGTAATGCTCAAAAACAACTGAAATACAAAACTAGATTTTGCAGTGTGTTGTGGTATACCAAAACACTGCGACGGTAATTATTCATTGACAGATGTCTTGGATGTTTTTATGAAGGTGTTGCTGGAGTACAGTGTTTTAGTGTCAACACAAGTTAAAACTCACTATAACCCCAACAAAACACAGTTGTGGTAACGCAATATAAGCAAAATCTGTGCCGTATTTGCTGTTTTGGGGGTAATGAAACCTTAATATTCAATACGAAGCATTCCATTTCGACATATGTTTGATCAATCTTTCCAAATCAGTTTTCAAGCACATGGATTAAGAGCACCCAGCGTCTCAGAAGTGTCTCATGTTTTAATGTAAAGGAATTATGATTTGGCATCTGAAGACTTTGTAGCAGGAACACATTTCATGTTGTTGATTCCACGAGAAGAAAGGGCGAGTTTGGAGGAGTTGTCGTACCATCGTTGTGTTAACATTCAACAGGGTTGTTGAGTACATTTCCCAAACTTGTCAGTTTGTGGGGCATTTTTAAATGAAATGAAAGGAGAACAGCCTGGTGATTAAAACGCCTCCATTCATCTGAATCCCCACTGAGGCGACACATCTGAACGAGTCGCTCTCTACAAAACAAGGGCAGAAATTCTTTAGCTGCCTGGTCTCTTAGGGTCTTGAGGCAGTGATGAATTACTCAAAGTATGGCTGTGGCTGAGTCTGTCTCTTTAGTGAGTCAGCACTGCGAGTTCATGCACAGTGTCTGTGTGTAGGATTTTCTTTTTTTATTAATGTGGAAAACTGTTTCCTTTACAAGCATTCCCTTATATGAGGCAAAAGATTTCAAATGGAGATGCACTGATCAGAATTTTGTGTTTTATTTCCAGTCTCTAATCTTTTAGAGAGGAGTGACCTTGGGGGATTCAGATTTTTCTTTAACCCTTCAGAGGTCTTGAGAGTTGTCCCGTCAGACCATCAGTTCCCGAAACCACATAACTCGAAAAATGTCACAGTAAAAGTTGATTTCATTTAAAGATTAGCACAATTAGCACAGTTAGCATGACTAAAAGAAAAGTGTTTATCCTTGTTTTTGAGATTTCCTAAACAATGCAAACATTTCCAAATGCACCAACATGTTCAATTAAAGAAAGGAGGTCAAAAGCTCGGAAGGATAAAACACAAACAAATTTGTTGTAGTGAATTCAGTCTTTATTGTATCTAGTATAGTTGGATTTAGGCCAATGAACCATCCCCAATTAAGAGCCGACATTATTCAGTATAAAATACAGTTTCATTTTAAACAGATTCCAACTTAAATCACTTCTTTTCAGACAGTTCACCAACAAACAAAAATAGCTATTTTTGAATCTTTTTTGTTCAGGAAGAACTTCCACACTGAAGAGTGTTTATGGTAGTGTGAATTGTTGTTTCTTCTTCTTGGTAGTGGTGTAAAGACTGGATTTCTGAATATTGATCACAGTGGATTTGGGTGATATGGACTTAAAAAAACAATAATAAAAAAAATACTTTACAGATAACTGTATGGCTGTGACTGCATGACACAGCGACCATATTCCCACAAACACAAATACTAAAACTCAATTCTTTAAGAAGTGTGATTTGTATCACAAAGCTGCATATTTTTCTAAATTTATTATTTACTGATGCTTTTTTTTTTTTGAGTAAACAGTGGAGAAAATAGTGAAACTAGTAATCCAATGTGGAGAGCTTTGGGCGGCTAACATCGTTAATTGGAATTTATTGTGATACCAATGAATCAAAATTCTTATCCTGATATGAAATTTATCACAATAAATGGCAAACGAACAGATAAATGCCCTCCCATTGCTCACACACACAAATTGCTGTAAATATGATTCACATCATGTGACGCTGATGCAAAATTATAGTTGCATAAGTAAGTAAGTAACGCAGATATAAAGTAATTTAGCGGTGGATAACTATGATTAAGTCGCGCTGTGAAACGTGGAGTCCCCATCCCTCCCCTCCCCGCCCTGGATCAAAGTTCATTCTTCTTACACTGAGGTTTTTCGGGGACTTTGTGTGAATGGAGGGAATGTGAAACAGTGAGAAAAGGAGTGGGACCTCTCCATCACTCTGAGTCTGACCTTCCAAAGAGTCACGCTGATACAGAATACAGAACTAATGCCTCTTTATATTATCTGAATTTGCTGCATTGTCATTACGCCGCTCGCTCTCGCCCTCACACTCCTTTTCCCCGCGCCGCATGCACACGACACGCGACGAGGAGTCGACCGGGAGACTCGCTGGTGCTCCTCCGGATGGGAAAAGCATTAATGAACTGCTCACCCACGGCATCTCGGAGGCTGAAAAACGGTCTGAAGAAGAATGGTGGCAGCGTGACACAAAGGCAGCGAGAGTTTAGCCTTATGAGAAGCTGCTCTGCCCGCGTCTTGTATTGTGTGTGCGAGAGGGAACACAGGAGATAACACAGAGACTTCCTGTACAAGAGCAAGGTCAACACATTCACGCCACGGCTGACACGCACTAATGCATTCGCACCGTGTCGGCAATCGGGAGCACAATAGAAGAAGAGGAGAGAGGAAGGACTGCAGCAGACGGGGGAGATAAGAGCAAAATGTCACACCATTATTTTGAGTTTCAACATTATTCCTTCTGAGCGATACAGGCACATCTGCCAATTTCAACACCATCACTTCTGAGTTAGTCCTGAAACAAGATGTTGTTAAATCTTTAGCTTTGACTTTTACTTTTGCTTTTGTTTTGTTTTGGGGGGGTTCTACCCCAAAGAATTACAGTTTCAATCCTTTTTGTTGGCCATTTGATTGATGCCCCTGAGGTAATAGTGCTGGTCTGAGGTAGATTGAGGTCCTTGACTGGAAGCCGCACTGTTGACTGCAGTGTGTGTGTGTGTGTGTCTGTCTGCAGGGCAGGATCGCAGCGAGGCAGCTCTCATCAGGCGTTTTAAGGGTGATGGCGTCCGCTACAAGGCCAAACTCATCGGCCTGGACGAGGTCACCGCCGCCCGCGGAGACAAGCTCTGCCAGGACTCAATGATGAAACTCAAGGTAAGAACGCACTCCCCTTTCCTTTTATTTTTCTGCTGTTGCAAACAAACAGAGATTTACGTGGACACAATCTGGAAACTTCAAATTTGCATGATAATTTAAAATAACAACAACAAAAAAAGAATAATGTGGAGAAACAACGCGGCACGGATCGCCTCAGGCCGAATGAAGTTCCTGCACTCTCAAAACCTACAAACATCAGTGGCTGTTCAATTTTTTTTTTTATCCATAAAGAGTTCATCTTCATGCATATTCTAGTGTTGAACATTTAAATAAGCATGTTTAATACATCACAGCATAAGAGCGCCTTCGTATATAGTCACGGTTTGTCTGCTCCCCCCCAACAATATGCAAATTTCCAGGGGAGAAAAGTTCAAGTACAAAGATAGGAGGGGGAAAAATGTGCACGCTTCAATTTATAGGCATGATGATGATGGGTGCAGGAGGAAGTGAGGAGGTTAGCCATATGGATGAGAAGGGGATTGGGGTGAATGTCTCATTTGGCAGGACAGGAACAATTAGAGGGGGAGTTAGACAGATGGGGCAGTTAACAAAGAAGAGAAGTCATACAGGAAGAGGGATCATTTAGAAGATGGGTAGGAGACAGGTGAGTGAAGACGACAGCAGATTGGCCATTTTATTATAATTCATGGAAAAAAAAAGGAGCGTCGTTTATATATAAAAAACATAAGAATTGATTGACTTTTGCAACATGAAGAAACTCGTGTTAAAAACAGCCACATTTTTTTAAACAAATCCTTGTTTTTTCTTTCTCTTCCTGCAGATTTTTGTCAAAGATATAAGGCGAGGAGCAGCTCGTTCATTATTAATTATCCCTAAGTCATGCTGCCTGTGGAAATTAAATGGAGAAAATTACATTTGTGTTTTGTTTTGTGTGGAGTGAAAACTCCACCCAGTGGAGACCTATAAGGGTGAGAAGCGGACAGACAGCTCATTGATCAAACGGGATCCCTCCTTCTCATTTATTCCGACAGGAAATCCATCAACTCTTTTACTCTCGTCTCGCCACCTCTTATTTCACGTGGCTCCTCCTGCGCCTTCTTCAACTCCTCCGGTTCTCTGCTCTTGTTCCACCCTTTTCTTCTCCTCTTTTTGTGATTAAACAATGCAAATCAACATAAAAGTAATGCCCGTTCTAATACTGGGCCCTGACTTTCTTCCGTTTTCCAGTACTTGCGTCGTGATGGAACATTTTCCATTTTCATATTGTTTGACTGCTCTAAAAGATGTGTATCATGTGTATAATAAGGCTTCCGGTATTTAAAAAAATTAATAAATAATTTGATAATTGAAATCCGAAGAACGATAAAGGCTGTTGAACTCTTCAAAACCTTGTTAAACTAAAATGAGAAAGACAGTAGCATTTCTAACATACATATCAACCATATGTATGAGCAGTAAGTATTATTTTTGACTTAAACAACTGAAAGTCTTCCAGAAGAGTTGCTTTGACTTAATTTCTGGCATCTACCTAGACACCAATGAATCATATCCAGTCCAGAGGTTCATAGGGCGCAAACCACTCATTAATCTATGTAGTCAGATGCCACAAACTGTTCTGGACCAAGACTTTCAGGAAATCAGACCTTCAATGTACAAAAATAGCAGGTCTGCAAACAATGCTGCATCCAGAGTCGACCTTCAATACGGCAACTGGGAAACGTTAGCGCCAAACAAACAAATAATCAGCAGAAAAAAAGATGCAACTTTACCTAAAGGACGTCATAAGATGCTCGACGAACAACATAGTGGGCTTTCGATATCATTGACATCACTCTGAAATATAGCAACCCAGGGAGTGCATTGCAAAATTTCATTGAAGAAAAAAAAAAAATCTAACACTTTATTATTTGATCAAATAGACCTATTTGGAAGTGTTTATCTAGAGAAGATCCATGAATGCACCACAGAAGCGTAGTTGTTGGAAAAAATCCCTCTGCAGAAACCTCCATGGTAATTAGGGCTGGTTGAATACTGGATTTGGACTTCAGTGTTTTACTTTTGGCTTAACATTATTTTAAGTGAGTAATTAAGAGTCACGTGTCTTATTACTGTTGTGAAATGCTAACTTTGGTTTGGTCTGCCTTTCTTTCTCAATTTTTATTTATTTATTTACTTGGCCTTTATTTAAACAGGATAAATCACATTGGAAAAATCTATTTTCCATGTCAGGAGAGAATTATTTGAATATTAAATAAAATCATAAAGGTCATGTAGAAAACAACAGTTCGACTTCATATTAAGGTGCATTGTGAAAATGTGGCAGACTTTAGTGGTAGCTGGAAGACTTCTAAACTTTGTTTCGGTGCCACTTTTAAAACTGCTTAGTAGAGGGAAGAGTTCATGCACAAACGTTGTGCATACTTGTATATTTAACATGGCTATATGCATTTAGTACAGGTGTGTGCTGAACTGAAAGACCCGTACCGTCACACCGCTAATACTGACACATTTAAATTTGTGCTAAGTTATTGTTCGCATTCAAACTTAGGAATGTGTCAACAAGACAACGCAAGACATCCTTTGCAGGTTATAGAAATATGTGCACATTTTCCTCAGTAGTTCAACACGTGTGCATGACTTAAAATTAGATGTTGCATTCAGTGAAGGATGGGCAGGTGGTGTTTGAATGAAACAATTCCAAGATGATATAAAGGAGGAATATTTGTTTTTCTTTGCTGAATAAATCAAACGCGCAAGAAACCATTTTAAGCTTTGCTTAAAACTACGTTAAAACATTTTTTTATGACAAGTGTATTTGTAATATCTTCAAATGGTGAGTGAGTATACATAGCAGATGTTTTTTGGGACATTTAAAAAAATTTTCTTTGAATTATCACTGCGACTTGGAGGCACCAAAGATGCGCTATTGCTGCTCAAAAGTTGTAGTACTGACCGAAAAACGTATCTTAGGTCAGACAAGACTACACTCTGAATCACTCACCTCACCGTGCCAAATGTTTGAAATACATCCTCCAGCAGGGCAGGCAAGCGATTACTTTCTGATTCATTTAGTTAATTATTATTTCACCACTTGGAGGCAGTTGTAGACTATATATAAACTTATATATATACATTATACATTATATACGTTTCTTCTCTAGATGATCATTAAGAAAAGAGGCGTGGGGAATATGACATCATGGCAAAAGTAACTTATTTGGTTCAGCACAGTAGCAAACTGTACATTTTGTACAGTGTTGTGCTTCTTGGCCAAGTATCCCTCGAAAAGAAACTTTATGATAAAATAATAGTTAACTAAAAAAATATTCTATAACATTCTAATTTTTTCAAACAGAATACCAAATGGATGTGACAGGACTTGATGTTTTGAAAAATGTGCTTCATTTCTTCACATTTAGACCTCTGTAAAACACATTCTAGCTACGGCAACATACATGTCAAGATAAGAAACAGTGTGACACCTAGCATTAGTTGCTTGGTGGAGTAATTCTAGAATGTGCAGAAACGACAGATCTGCCATAATTTCCAGACACTTTGCCTACTTGGTGTTGCATAATCTTCTGCTAAACATGTTGGCAAAATGTCTGTTTGTGGTTGTAAATTGTCTCATCCTAAACTGATGCCACCGTGTGAGGCTTGTTACCAATACTGAGGGGTAATCCACCAAGAGAACAATCTTTTACTCAGAGAGTCTGCTTAATGTGCATTCCCTTTCCACTCTTCATGTATTTCATCTCTGTTCCTAATGCGATTGTTTTGCATCGTGTGTGTGTGTGTGTGTGTGTGTGTGTGTGTGTGTCTCGTCCGCAGGGTATAGCTGCTGCAGCGCGGTCTAAAGGAGAACACAAGCAGAAGGTGTTTCTAACCGTTTCCTTTGGAGGGATCAAGATCTTTGATGAGAAGACGGGGGTAAGCTCTGAAGGAGACGTGGGTCTGTTTATATGCGTGAGCGCTACCGCGCGCAGCCCTGCTGTGTGTGCATGTATTTGTGTTTCTTCTGTTAATGAGGCCTCTCCATGAAAGGGAGTGGCCCCTGGGGAAATCAGGAGGCCCTAATTGAAACCCTGAGAACAAGGCTGTAGTAGATGAGAGAACATGGCTATCCCATTGTATGCCTTTTTGCAAACAGCGACAACACTGGTTTCATATTGTGCTCCAGGATTATGCGTATTCCATCTTACTTGGCTGTTTTCCTGGCTGACCAATGGGAATTGTCCTGACTTCATCATATGTTTAATTTCAGCACTTCCAATAACGAGGCATGGAGCCCAGTGCCGGTTTTTGGTATGGTTTTTGCTGAATGGTGTTAGAACGGAGGGGGAGGATAATCACACACTACGTCTATTTCTAAAGGGCTTATTTTAGAGAATATTATGTGTTTTTGCCATCCTGCTCTTTATAAAGTAACACTTGAAATTCAGTGAGCTGTTCGCTGGTTATTTAGTTGGTCCGAACAAAGAGCTAAGACACAAAATGTTTGCAACAAATGTACAAGTCATTGAAATACTCATTCTCCATATTTGGCTGGACTCAAACCGTGGAGTTAGGGTGAGGCGCTCCCTCATCTGGACGGGGCTTGGAGAGGACTGCTCTCCTGACTTGAAACAAGTCAGTTAAAGGGGAATTGGACTCTGCCAAGATGGCTTGCTGGATGGCTCCTTTTAAAGGCTTTCCAGGCATGTGCCACCGGTATCCTGCTGGTATATCACTTCTTAGTCCCCTCTTGAATCTGTCACACCCGCAAGATTCAGGTAAATGAGGGGACAATGGAACAATGAATGGATGAAACTTTTTGAAACCATTTGTATTCCCCCCTCTCTACCTTCGCCCTCCATTTACAAAGTTATCTTATTTACCTCACAGTTTGCCATCAGTCACCGTTTCCCTCTGCCTAATGGAAGCTAAAAATACCTTAAATCCCAGCAAAAGCACAATAAAAAGGAGATTTTCTTGGCTTCTGTCAGCCATCTTGACAAGTTGGAGATTTACACCAACAGTGGCAGTCATAAATAGAGGGCAGTCCGTGGAGAGAGCTCAGAAGTCAGTTATTAAATGCTGTTGCAGATTGAGTGTGCTTGTAGCTCCGAGGAAAGTGGCCAGAAGTGCCGGGTGATTTCTTTTTAAATTTTCCTACCCAAGGATCCGCTGACAGCTTTTATTGAGGCTCAATACCCTCCCCGGCTATACCTGGTAATGTATCCTTGAGCAAGAAATATAATGCGCCTCCCCTGATCCCCAAGTGTAGCAGCTTTCCTATCACTAAACAAGCCAGTTTTCTCTTTTTTAGTGCTGGTGATTGAGAGTCATTCCTGCATTAAGAGCCAGGTACATGAGAGAGAAATTAATTTCAAGATGTTTGGCACAGTTTACTCTGGAAGCCTGTTAAGATTTTCAGTGTTTGCTTGTTTTTATGGTGTTTTTTGTGGCAGCTGGAGGAAAACAACCTTATTTCTATACCATAATTCAACATCTGTGTCGTATAAATGTGTGTGGCGTGCTGTCTGGTCGGCCTGAGTCGTGAATGAAGCCCGCAGCTCAACACCTGGTGTTCAGTTGGGAGATTTACACCCCAGCGTGAGTCGGATGTCGCTCACGCTGCACATGTGCGCACGAGTGCGCGCGCGCGTGTCTGTATGTGTGTGTTTGCCCGTCGTTCACCTTCAAACCTCGTTTTACAGCCTTCATAAAGTCGCGTCCCTCACCCCTCCTTGACGCGTAAACATTTCTATGATGAAAGACAGAGTGATAAAGAAAATAAAACAATAGATACTAGAAAAAAATAAAAAACAGGTAATAAGCCAAGGGAGTGAAAAGGGGAAGAGAGACTAAAAGAAGCAGGGAAAGGGTTGGGTGAAACGATAAGAGGAAACGAGGATGTTGAAAAGATTGATAGAGGAGGGTGGGGCTGCGATGGAGGGACAGAGATGGACTGAAACAGAGTTAGAGAGATGGGTAGGGAGGTAGGGAGCATATGTCAGAGTAAAGCTCTCTTCAGGGAGACCTTGTCCTCTGTCTCCTCGCATTAATATTAACTATAAAGATATGCAGTCGTCACTATCAGTCCTTCAATGGCTCCTTATGCCAAAGGAAGAGAGCAAGATGGAGAGAATGACTCTTCTCAGGTTCATGGATCTCGACAAGCTCAAACCCCCCGCCGCACCCTCAGCATGCATCCGTCACCCAGATGGGAGGACGGATGGATGTACAGGTGAAGGAATAGATGAATGGCCCCCCGCCGTCGAAGGAGGGAAGGTCACGCGCAGGATGGAGGGGAGTGTTGTTCGAGATGTAGAAGAAAAAGAGGTGGAGACATTAATCTCAGAGAGAGCAGGTCGGCACGTCTCTCTTTCGGGTTGGCCTCTATCTCGATAAACACACACACACACACATACAACTACGGCAACACACATACAGGCGCTGGTCTCATCAGCCTCTGGCTCTAAGCGCAGAAAGGACACACCTGTATGTCAGGAGTCGAGGGTTGAACCTCGTGAGTCACAAAGATTAGAAACATCGGGTTCAATCCCCTAAATGCAATGATTTCAATCACATCATTTAAAAACAAAAATGCAGAAACTAAAGAAGAACTCATCATTTGTGAGGTTGATTTCTGATCTTAAGAAAAAAAACTTTGATGTGCAGATTCTGATTTAGCCTGGTCGATGGAGCTCTTTAAAAAAACCAGGATGGCTCTTCAAGTAATTCTTTCTTGCCTTTCGGCAGTGAACGGTCGTTAGTTATTTTTATCTGGTGCTGTGTGAGAGTGTTGTGATGGACTGGCGACCTGTCCAGGGTGTACCCCACCTCTCCCTCAATGACCTCTGGCTATAAGACCCAGCCCCTCCCCTTCGACCCTGCAAGGACGAGTGGGCATAAATGATGGACAGATGGATATGTGACAGCAGTAGTCAGACCATTTCTGTTATTTCAAATAAATCCAAAGCCATTGCTGATTTGATATTTTAAACGGTCTTTAGCATCGTACTTTAAATCAACGTTCTCCGTTGTCATTCCTCAGAGAATGTCAGTCCTTACTTTTGTGGTTCCAAATCCACCAAGTTCCATGATAGGCAGAGCCTAAGAGGTACAAAGCATTAAACAGAGCAACTTCTAAAAGTCTTCATCGCTTTCTTGGCCAGAATTAACCACAGACATGCTGTAGAGAAACTTTTTCATTTTTAAAAAGCTTCTTGCAGCTTTTATGCTTCTGTCGTTGCATTGCATTGTGTTGGGTTCACCCTGAGTCAAGGAAAACATTTGCCTTTCGCTGTCGATTGTCGTTCCCCATGCGTCACGCTGCTCTGTGCCAGGAAACTTATCCGATTAATCTATATTATGTAATAAATATGCATTAAACTTTATAGACTAATCGCATGTGTAGTAACTTAATATTGGCGGTCCTGCTTACCCAAAAAAAGTAAAGAGAAATAAAAAGATTGGGTTCCCAAGTTTGAATTTATTGTGGATTCTCTCTTTTCAACACAAGGTCAAATTCATTCATAGGATCTCAAAAGCATGCGCACACATCCACTAATATTTGGCTAAAATATCCCTTGTGAAGTTGTGAAGAATGTGAAGCTATCCAGATAGCAAGATTTATCTGGATAAATGACATCTTGTCTTTTCAGAAAAAGTTGGTTTTGGTTTTTCTGGCAGTTTTTAGACGTAGTTCAAACAGATTCTGCATAGTTCCCTAATGTTAGCCTGCTTTATCCATCCCAAAACCAGTTTCAGTGCATGTTTGGAACATCTCTGTTTCACCCGTCTAGCTCCTGATTTAAGGTGAAGTTAAAGAATTTGTAGTCAGTGCTACATCTTCAGTATTTCACTGCTGGTGTACCCAGCGGTACTGATGCAACATTACTACTGAGAATGAAACCATCCTTGACAGCTGGTACAGTGTACAATTTACTAAGGGGCATTTGATGAAATATTAATGAGCTGTGTGTTTACATTTGAGTCTGTATGTATAATTTTGAGCTTGTGCTTGCTATCCTTGTTTTTCAAAAACTCCCACTTGTAAAGAAAGGTTCAAATATGTCGTCAGAAAAGCTTTCTTTACATTAATACAACCTTATGTGATCAGTTTATCACTCCCAGCATGTCAAGACAACCTCAGTGTTCAGCTTCTGTTATCTGACTCCATGGAGTCTTGTGCGTTTTATTCTTTTGCCTTCATTTTAGCCAAGCTCAACAGAGATTTTTTCATTCAAGCGACTAATTACACCTCAAAGCTAAGTGCTCTGACGGTCCGTTTCTGCTGGTTGGAGACTGGGCAGCCTCAGTGGACTGCTTTCCAGGAGAGGGATATGAAGGTTAGGGGAGGTTAGACCGACAGTATCCCACTGCTTCCTTTCCTCCCTCCTCTTCCTCAATCCCGGCATCAGAGCAGAAAATCTTGGGTCAGTGGCCAGCAGCTGTCCAAGGACACGCTGCCCACAATCCCCCGAGAGACACCGATGCCATGTGGGGTTGTTGTCCATATCAGCATATCTGGACGGACAGAGAGAGAGAGAGAGAGAGAGAGAGCATAAAGTCATTATTGAGTATTTACATACCTTTGCAAGCAATCAACTACACTGGAATGCCATTTTGGAACAAATCTGCCTTGTAAAACCAACAACTTTCTGCCTCCCCGAGAATGTCGCAGGATTGACGTTTTAATAACACGACCTTTGTGCTGAGAAACTGGCTCAAAAGACATCAAAGTTCCAACGAAACAATCCCAGCTGGTGATCCAACCTGCTGACTGTGCATACGAAGTGCTTCTGCTGTTGAAGCTTTACTTGCTGCCAAGATGAAGAGGAGCGTTTTGAATTTATCCAGTCGTTTCATTGTGCTCTCTCTTTGAATCAGAGTCCCTCTTTGTCACCTCGCCGCCCACCCAGAGATAATTCAATAACCTCCGTAAATGAGCTGTTTATGCATGTGTGTGTGTGCGTGCGTTGGCGTGCATCTTCACACACTGCCTTAGCTGTCATTTTCAGGTCAATCAAAGGTGATAATAATAATCATTACTCCAATTATTAAATTTAGAAGACATGACTCATACAGTGATTATCTGCCTCTGCCGGGGTTTACAGTGTGTGTGATTGTTCGCGGCCCCCCGTGTTAAACTGCTGTCACTCCTCCCCGCCGCGTCTCACCTCTGGATTCACTACAGAGGGAGCAGATGCGTGCGTTTGTTGTGTGATTGTACAGAGCCCCGGCCCCTCTGATGAACTGAAGGGCCGCAGGATCATTATGTTGACTGCGCGCCTCTCCTCGCAGCGGGCAGCTGGCACAGACAACAATAACAAAGCAGACATTTAGTGTGACTTAACAGAGGGCCTTTGCATATAAAGCTGTGAATTCTGTGCATGCCTGTGCGTGAGTGTGTGCGTGCTGGGAGCGAGGGCGCAGATGAAGTGATCAAGTCCGACAGCTTGCCGAGCTGTGATTGTCACTGATCTCCCCCCCTCTGTCCTCAGGACAAACAGTGCCATCTGCCACAGGCAATGCCAGCTTGGCAGATCCGACCCAAACTAAACCGTAGAGGGCAGAAGAGCTGCAAATAATTCAGTGAAGGATACAAGGTCTCTAACCGAGTGTCGGTGTTCAGAGTGTACTCTCAGGGAGGGTTGCAAAAGTTTGTGTCGGGTGTGAACTTACAGTACCGTGGAAAAGTATCCATACACGGTGAGCATTTCCACATTTCATATCAGTCGATATCGATGATTATTGATTTGTTTTTTGTTTTAAATTGTCGAAGTCCTGCCAGATTGGTGGCTTGACTTTTTTTATGCAGTCATGAGGCACAGTGGCGAAAGCTGAAACTGCTGCTGTGCCAGTTACTCAACAGGTTGTTGCTAGGCAACCAAAGAACAAGTTAGGTGATGCCACTGTGAGAGGCTGAGCAGCAAGAACCTTTTCCTGCCGTGCGGTTCTGGATCAGAGTTTAGTGGAATTATTGACTATTCCACTGGCTGTATTATTTATTGATACTGATCACGTGTCAATCGTGATATATATTGTTATTGAGTTATTGTTATTGAGTTATTTTCCAGGACAAGTGTGGAATAATTATTGTGAGGAGTTAAAATGGTTTTCAATCTTTAAATTAAAAAAATATATAAAAATCATCTGCTAAATATTGTGATTATGATTGTTTATTTTCTGTTATGAGTTTTTCTACAGACTTAGTTTGATAATTTGCTGCAAGTTGATGGGAATGTGTGTGGATATAAATTTCCAGTAATACTGGGAAAAAAAACTGAAAAGGTTCACATTTCCAAAAAGCAACTTGTCAAACAAATAATTTAGTTAAAATCAGATTCATGTGCTGGAATGGCTCAGTCAAAGTCTAAATCTAAATCCAAATAAAAATCTGTAATGTCCTCTGTAGATTCTCCTTGTTTGATCAGAAGCTTTTTTGTTTTTTTAAAAAAATACAGACAAAGACTTTCATTTCTAGATATCCAAACCGGGTAAAGATATACCCCAAGAGACTTGTAGCTGCAGTTGCAGTGAAATTTGGTACAACTTAATGTATTTTGCTGACATCATGCTTTTGTGGAGCGTGAAGACACAGAACTATTTGACTTTTGTCTGCACAGCAAAAACTCATACTTCATTGTTTTCTTTCACAGATCCTCCAACACCACCATGCAGTCCACGAAATCTCCTACATTGCCAAGGACATCACGGACCACAGAGCCTTCGGTTATGTCTGCGGGAAGGAGGGAAATCACAGATTTGTGGCCATCAAAACTGCACAGTCGGTCAGTGTTTGTAATAAAGGCCTAAGGTCTTTATTGCTAAAGGCAAACAAGAAATGTTTTCAAACAGGAAATGGAGATATTGTAAAAATGGTTGTATAATAAAGCAACAACAATGAATGCCAAAAGCAAGAATTTGATGCGGAAGTTTGAATTTGTAGATTTTCTCAACATACATTCAAATATTTACATATTCCCTCATTTGTATCTGCATATCGCTTCGGAGGTTGCAGAGAAACAACACATCACCTTCTTTTCTTTTTTTTTTAACCAACCAGCTTTTGGCATAAAAATTACTTGATATTTGACTATTCTTCTCAAAAATGGTAGCACTCATTTGAATAAACGGTTTTCCCTGATGCGAATCTGGCTTCTGAGTATATCCCACACATTAGACATGCTGATAAAACCCAACCAGTTCCCAATTATCTGAACCGGATCGTCACTCTGGGATGTTACCTTCAATGTAAAAGCTCATCATAACCTGAAACGTGCCAGCGCATCCTCAAGCTCAGGCAAATGTCTTCTGGAGACAAACATTGTTGAGGGTCCAAATTAATGCGACATATTGGAAATTATGACTGTATGTAATGTTCACACGGCTACTGTAAGAACTGCTACGTCATACATGTGTGCAGGTTAAAGCGATTCATTCAGATCGTTTCTTGCTGGTGCAAACCTCCTGACATTTCGCTCATGCAGGTGTGTGTTGTGCATCAGACACACCGTTTACTGTGCATGTGGGCACAGTGTAAGGCAGAAGGTCCAGGTCAGTCCTGCAGCAGCACCAGCGGCACACTCATGGTATTGAGTACCTCTCTGGGCTCTGATATGATTGTTGTTGCTGCTGTTGTATCTGTGTGCCTGGCTTGTTTTATCTGGATCCAGCTGCCTTGCTCTGTAGCCATATTGATTCCCCATAGTGAGTCAATGAGGGTTTGAGTGTGTGTCACCAGCTCTAATGGCATATCCATCCTCCCAGGGCCATGAACCGTGGCTCTCTGACTAAGACTGATTCCCACACACACACACACACACACGCGTATTCACCAGTGCACGCTGTGATTGAAAAGCGGTTGCTTTTCCAACGTTGCCCTGCCTAACAGTGTATCACAGAGCTGTGTTTTCCTCGCTCAGCTAAGCTGCCATTTACCTGGTGTGTGCCTGAGGAAAGGTCATAATTATATTTTACTCTCTCTCTCTCTCTCGGACTTGAACCCGCCGTCGCCGGCACTCGGGCTGTTAGTCGTGGTGGAAACAATGAGAGGGATGAAAGCGCAGAGCTTATTGCTGTGCCTGTAATTGGAAAGTAACCACTTTGATGTGAATTAACAAAGTGTCTCTGTCGTCATGAAGTCTAAGACTTAAAGTTGTTCAGAAAAGGCCAATTTAGGGTTACATTCAAAAGTAATTGGCTTACTGCTCAAAGTCCCAGAACAAGAAAGACGTGTCTTATTTGGTCAGCTCTTTGTGCAGATGGAGGAGCCCTAATTGTGTCAGAAAGGATTGCCTCAGAGTTCAGTCTTTGTTGTAACTTTATGCAAAACTTACCAGAGTTAATATTATGAATAAAAATCAACTTTTCAGGGTCATGGGAGAACTACACGTCAAAATTCTTGCCATTGATTAAATGTGTGAAACAAATACTCCCACCATAGAAAATACAAACCAAACCAAAAAAAAAAGGACTGTGCTGTGAATATTTCTTCTGTTTTTGCTCTTTTTTTGTCACATTTACATATTTCAGAAGGTATAATAATATTTTTCTGAAATAATTTGATGAACACCATGAAAAAGTTCCAATTTTTGCTTTGCAGTCTACAGAATATTTTCCCCCAGATTCCTCTGGATGTAGTTGGAGCAAAGGTGAGCCTTGTGTTTCCCATCTCAAAACTCTCCCAAGGAAGCCATTTTTGCCCCGTCTCTTTCTTATTGTTGAATCATCAATCGTGACCATAGCTGAAGCAAGTGAGACCTGCAGTGCTTATTAAGTTATCTTTTTCAGACATAATGTTAGCTGTGGTTTACCAGAGTCCCAAAGCCTTGGAAAAAAGCTTTCTAACCTTTCCAAGACTGATTGATGTCAATGCCTTTGTTTTTTTTTTTTTTTACCTGTTCTTGTATTTCAGGTTGTGGTGTGTTTACTCTTTTTCAAAGTACTTTACACCATAAAATACAGTAACCAGTTATGAAACAACCAATGAATATTATATTTTGTCACATGTAATCATCTTAAAAAGTGATTCTATGAGTTGTGGCAGTAATCAGATCTGGGTGTGGCAAATGAAATAGAAATATCTTTTATTGTTCCACTGTGGAGAAATTCGGGAGATTCCTCAGCTCTACATGTTGGTGCTGAGAAAGGCGACAACGTATGGAAATATCTGACTCTCATATCCACACAAGCAAATTCTGAGATACAAACATTGTATCCTCACGTTAGGATACAATTACGAGCTCAAATTTCTTTTATAACCCTCCCTTCTTTATTGTAGTTTTCTGTCATTACTGCTTCTCTTCTGCTGCGTCATTTGCTCTGTAGTTGCTTTATTTCCTGTTAGACTCTGAATTTTATCTGGAATCGCAATACTTCTTAAAAAGAGTGAGAGCTGATAAGATTTGAATGTTCATTTCATTTTAAATTGTCGTTGCATCCTGCCTGACTTTTAATAATCGTATTTATTAAAACATGTAAACATTTCATGCTTTCTTTCCATAGAGCAAAAAGTATAATTTCAGTGCTGTGAACATTCATTCATTCATTCAAAAAACAAACAAATAAAAAACAGCTCAGTGGCATCTCTGAGTAAATGTCAGGGAAATCCATAACACACAGTTCCACTTTGGACTCTATTTGTTCAGGAAAGTTCAAGTCACTGTAGAAAATACTCAAACTTTTACTCCCGTTTAGACATTATGCAAATCCAGCTGTGGGCTGCCATGAATCTTTTTACTGAATCTTTTCAGATTAATTTAGGAGGAACATGTCTCACATCTTCCAGCTCCATCTTGAAATCTCTGCAGATTGAACTGTCCTATAGAAGCAGCTGCCATTAACTACGCTAATTTGTCACACAAGCACAGGAAATCTTTTTGTGTGCCTTCTAAGCACTCAGTTAAGTCTCCAGAAATGGTGTTGTCGTTAAAGTAGTAAACCCAAATATGTACAAAATAAGACACAACTTTAGCAAATAAACGGGTTTGTCACAAACTCCCAAAATGGATCCGTTTATTAATTTCTCGGGTTTTATTTATGTTTTGGGGAACAGGCAGCGTGAGTTAGGACTTCTGCCAAAAATAAATAATTGCCAAAGCTTTCAAAACTTCTGCCTAGGTCCTGGAAACACTGCGTCCATTTCATCTGCTCATGGATCTAAAATGTTGTCTGCCTAAGCTGGTACTTGTCAGGGTTGGCAGGTCTGCATTTTTATTCTTCTGCCACTGTGCATTGTGAAATGTAAAGCGGATTTGAATTTGAAAGAGTGACAGTATCTTTCACCGCTGGCTCAGTCGGTGGGTTGAAAGATTACCGCAGCGTGTCTGTCTTGTCACCAGAAGTGGGATGGCTGAGAATATCTCTCAAAGAGACAACATTAAAGGAGAACCACTTTATGCAAAACACTGTTCAGTCTATGAACTCTGAGTGCACTCTGCAAATCTTCAGTCAATAATTGATTAGGTCTCAAACACGGCTGCACTATTAGACTTTCTTGCCGCCGTGCCGCCGCGATGGTCGTACGCTTGGGTGTGGCGGCGTCGTTTCCCGAGGTTGCACGAGGTAAGACCGGGGTGCTTTAGCCCGACTTTCAAATCGGGTGTCCCGACAGCAAGAATGTATTAAACTCAATCGGGAAATCCCATTTTCAAAGCCGTGTCACCGCGGCTCTGAAAGCAATCAGTTCAAGAGCTGCGTTACCTGTAATGAAAGATTTTAAACTCGCTGATTGCATTGTTTGTTTTTCCCTGATGCTAATGCATTCGGTCGACTCGCGCAAAGTGCTGTTTGTTTTCAGATGGAAATGATCCATTTTGTTCCTGTTCCATTTGGAAATCAGATTGCTTGTTTTTTTATTTATTTATTTTTTTTAAGGCTGGTAATCCTCTCTAGTCAGAACTTGAAGAAACACAAACTAAGAGGTTTCAAGGGAAGATTTTTTGTAGACAGCACAAGGTAGAATTTTACTAAATGGAAGGTTAATTGGCTTATTTCTAAATTTCCGTGAGCTGTTTGTACTCCAGATGTTTTGTAGAAAACATCTGGATTCCCGCTGAGATTAAATACACACGCCCAGGCTGTGTGTAATTCACAACTACCCACTTTATTTGTAGCTCTATCGCATAAAATCCCTATAAAACACATTGAATTTGGTGTTTTATAACGCAGCAAAATGCGAATGTCATTGGACTGTGAGTGAACAGAATGTAATCAGCCTTCAGATGAAGGACAATCAGGTTTCAGTCACCTCAGGTTAGTCAATCATTATTGAAACAGTCTTTCAGAGCGACAGAATGTGAGTTTTAGATTAATGTCGCTGGTTAACATGTTCTCTGGTCGTTCTAGGCCGAGCCTGTGATTCTGGACCTGCGGGACTTGTTCCAGCTCATTTATGACATAAAGCAGAGAGAGGAGATGGAGAAGAAGGCCCAGAAAGACAAGCAGTGTGAGCAGGCCGTCTACCAGGTACTTGTGAAGCATTTTTATTTATTTATTTATTTGTTTTTTGTCTTGTGTAATGCACCTGTCAAGCATTCCCTGCCTTAAAACGAGAGCCTTTTGACAGGCGAGATCTGAATAAAGATAAAAAGAATGCCGGGTAGACACTTTTCGGTTCCGTTAATGGCACCATCTGCACATTGTGCTTATTCCTCCCCCTCTTCGCATCTCCTGCTTAATTTCTTTTTATCTCGCTGTAATTTTCTCTTTGATGATTGCCCGATGATTGTCTGAATGCTGGGAAGTCTCTCCGCGCTTTCCGCCTACCACTTCCACTCCACTGGCTTAACTCTCCACCTCTCTTCTGTCCTTTGCTCTTCTTCTCTTCTGTTTTATTTCTCTCTCTCTCTCTCCTTCCCTCGCTCCCGCCGATGCACCCTCTTCAGACGATACTGGAGGAGGACCTGGAAGACCCGGTCTACCAGGTAACTCCCTGACCAATCATATCGCCTCACTGCACTTTCTAGCCTGCTCCTCTCTGTGTGCACTGTGGGGAGACAGCTCCGGTTTGGGGGACAGTATGGGAGTAGCTGGATAAATAAAAGGTGGAAGGTTTCCAGAATCATATATTGGAGACATCATTGTGAGTGTGTGTGTGTGTGTGTGTGTGTGTGTTTTGGTGCAGCCAAGAAAATGAGTGCATGTGGAGCTGAAGTGTGTGTTAATGAGTTTCTGTTTGTTTTTTCCTTTCTTGCTGCTTAAAGTCTCCATCTATGTCTGAGATCTGTTCTTCAACTGCTTTTTAATGACGATGCTCTTTACTAATCACCTCTGCAGATTCCCCACTTTTCTCTCAATTTCTCAAAATCACCCAATTTTTCCTTCTTCTTTTTTTCTTCTTTTTTTATTTTCCCCCTCCGTCTCCTTCCCCCCACACCCCTCCGCTGCTGCTGACGTTGTAGTACATTGTGTTTGAGGCCGGACACGAACCCATCCGTGACCAATCAGAAGAAAGCATTTATCAGGTACTCGCAAGCTCACGACCTCCGCTTGTGTCTTGCTTAGCTTTTAAGCTGTGCGTAAACTGCTGACGAGCCGCTGAAGGCGTGTAAAGTTCCACAGATTTGATCTCCTCCATTTACCGGACGATCTTTATGGGCTCCATCACTCTTTAATGGGATAAAATTAATTGCTCCTGTTTTTACAGCACAAAATGTGCAGTTGGGAAGTAAAAGGTTGTAAATATGGACGGAAATGTAGCAGCCAAAGAGTTTCTCAGAGGACCTGTCGTGTTAAAGCCCGCAGGTCTAGGGAGATGAGTCGTTTCCTCTGCTCCTTAGAGACGGGTCCAGACCTCCGAGGGATGATGAAGTGGGTTGGGGGGGATGCAGAGAAGGGAGACGCTGTGGTTATTTCAGGCGTCACCATGAAAGGCAGACCCACCGTCCCTGTTTACCACACCTCCGTTCCACTCTTTTCCAAGCAGATGAAAGAAAGTGGAAGGGGGAAGAAAGATTAATCACCAGCCCCTCGTTTGATCTTTAAATAAAATGGATTGAAAGGGTTGGGGTGGCGGGCAGCGGGGTGTATGGAGTGTGCTGGCACATGCACAATCGTACAAAAACAAATACACATGCTAGCAAATCCCTGCGCATACATCAGGCGTAGGAAACCAGCAGGCTGAGCCGGCCTGCAGCTGCTGGATGAATAAAGATGGCTGCTTCTGGAAATAGGCCTGTGTACGACAGTAAACAAGGCAATGAAAGGAGGCGACTGGATGAAGGAAGCTGTGCCAGATTTACATCCAGATTTTTTATTTTTTTTTTAGTAGTGTTGTTTTTCATTCACAACTCAATCTAATTCGAACACAGCAACAGTGCCTTTCAAAAGTATTAATATCCTCTGAACCGCAAATGTCAACGTATTTATTTGGGATATTATGTCACAAGAATGCGGTGCATGGCTTTTTAAGTCTTTTACAAGTACAAAAACCTAAACACGTTTGTATTTGATAGTTAAATTCAGCTACCTTTGCTCTAGAGTGCAAACAGCTGCCTTTGAATGTCACCTAATTAGTGAAGTAATGTAATCTCTATAAACAGATTTAGTTGAAATTGAGTGTTAAGAAGTTCCATTAAAAGTTTATTACAGTCCATGCAAGGGACACAACAAACAGGTGGCGGACGAGGCTCTGGTAATGTCCCTGTGGTAAAAACATGGTGGTGGCAGTATTATGCTGTGCAAATACTTGCCTCTAACCCTAACCCTAACCCTACAAGGAAAGCTGGTCAGAGCTGAGATAAAGGGCAATTCTGGGGGGAAAACATACAAAAGACTTATTGGAGTTCAATCTGGAATCCTAAACTTAATCAGTATGAGATTAGAGTACATCAAAGCATATTTATATCTTTGAATGGCCAAAGGTGCATGACCTAACAGAGCTCCTTCAAGTCTGACTGAGTTTGAGTTATTATGCAAAGCGTGGCAGTCCTTTGATCAAAATGGGTAAAAATATCCCCCAAAACACTTGCGCAAAAGCTGATTCTACAAATTGGTAGAAACTGAATAGAATAACTCGTTGCACAATTTCTACGTAAAAAAAAAAAAATCTTTAAAAGCCAACCATGAATCCCAACGCTGATTTATGTTGGTTTGTCATCTAAAATCCTAACAACATACACTAATGACCAAGGTTGGAAAATGTGAAACGTTCAGAGGATGTGAAAACTTTCGCAAGGCGCTGCAGCTGCACGAGGGCATTTCTAAACTCTGTGCAACCGACGGAGAAAGCAAACAAAAGAAGCGACTTGATTCATACGTGCATTCTGCTATCACATTTTGCGATCGCGCTCATACAAAGCAGTCGGTCTGACACTGAGATATTACATGTCTCCCACGTGTGACAATGTGAGTTATTACATGTCTGAATGTGTGATCGGCAGCCTGGATAAGGCCTTTATTAACCTAGTCGATGAGCTTTCAATCCACCGATTTTAATCCCGATCATTTCCCAGCACCACACAAGTCACATCAGTCACCGGTGACTGATGTGATTCACGAAGAAGCAAGTTGCAGGGATTCGTGTTGGCTACCTGTACGTCGCTGTGCTTGGAACAGTGACGTGCAATGTCTGATTGCCTATTGATCTGGAGGTAACGGGCTCTCTTGGCTGTTCTCTGAATCCATTGGTCAATTGTGTAGGTGCCCACCAGTCAGCAGAAGGAAGGGGTCTATGACGTCCCAAAGCGACACCCAGTGAGTGACCGAGTGTTGTCGCCCGTGTTCCTGGTTATCTACCTCAGCCTGCCTCCCCATTCTCAGACAAACCTCTCAGCTGATTCACCATCACTCAATTGGAATGAAAACACCTCCTAGATTACAGCTTTAACCTTTGATTCTCCTTCAGATTAACAGCCGTCCCTCACACTGATCAGGATTATCTGATCGCTTGCCCTGAGAGGTTTGCTGGGATTCAGTGCCCTGTGCGGTGTGCTGTGCCGATGTTACTGCTTGTGCCGTGACCAGTGGTGGCTCGTGTCCTGCCCCTCGTTGCTCCGCGGTGCCTGCTTCCTATGGTTTTCTGGGAATGTGTGTACGGCATGTGAGTCCGCTCGGCGAAGCATGCCTGGCGATGGTTAGACAGTTGTGAGTCCTGTGAAAACCTGCATGGCCGTGTGTCAGATTGCATTGAACTCATGCTGTGTCTGTGTTATCTTTTGAGTCCTATTGTGCATGGCATTACTTTGAAAATGTGTTTTGTATTTGGAGTGGTGGAGCATACGACAGGCACCGCTTTTAAAGATTTGTAAAAACTGTAAAATAAATTCAGTTTTTGAGGAATTTCAAAGGAATTAACCTATTATTTCAAGGCCCGTTTTATTTTAGCCACTGGTAACATTCTGATCAAACCCTGGTGTTAAATTATCCATGAGTAAGCAGATTGAGAGCTGGAAAAACATTTCCAATGCTCACTTTTAGATATCTGGAGCAAAGAGTAGCATCTTAGGGAGACCATGTGTTCATTACACCCATTAAACAGTACAACATGCCAACCAGTGGCTTGATCAGCATCCCAGGAAACAGTCTGTTCTGTTCTGCCATCATCAGCGTAAGCATGGAGTTTGATGAATTCCACTTGAGCCATGTGATTCGGTCACATTTGACTTAAAACTTCATCTCCCTTCCTTTTTGTTTGCTTTCACTTCAGTGGTATTGGAAAAACATTACACCATATGAAAATAACACTGGTTTCCTCTTCCAACGCATTTGGCACTGTAGCATACACTATTTAACTTTTGGACATGTTGACAAATTCAACCACATTAGAACTGAAAGTCTCATATGAGATACATATTTATTAATGAGACGGTATTATGTAAAATACATTTTTTTAGCTCTATTTTGTATTACAATGTTATCCCCTTACCAAAACATACTGGAGTCTGGAGTATTGCCTTGATCCTTTCATGCAGGTTTTGTCTCCCGTGGCAACAATTCAGTCTTCGAGGTGCAGCTTGTCCTCAGCTTCAGTCTCCAAAGTCCCACTTCACAGAGCAATTCCCCCACTCAACTCCTTCAGACTAGCCAGTAGCAATTAGCAATCACCTGGTGGAACTGTGCTGAGCTCACTACAGGAGCTACTTCTCAGTTGAATAAAGGTTAATAGAGGAGAATGTCATGATGACTTTCTGAAGGCGGAGTGTCAGAAAGAGCAGGAGTTTTAAAGAGACAGAGGTCCAATTTCAAGGCGTTAAATTACAGGGTCAAATTTCTTTTAAGCCATATTTGACAGAGCATTATATAACAACTGAAAGGAACAAAGTTACTCAGTTGCGCTATAAAATGGTATTTTGTGCCTAGAAAATACATAATACTTCCCCTTTAATGCATCAATAACAATTCAAATGCAACAAGAACTCTGCTTGATCTGACACGACACTGTGACATATACTATCTTGCTTCAGGATGCTTGAAATCAAAACTTTGACCACTTAATTGCTAGGTAATTTAGCTCTTTATTAACTGAACTCTTTGAGTGTTTCTATTTCATGTCAATTTATCCTGTTCATGTGGGAAAAAACATTAGTTGTTGCTGGAGTTAAGCAATGCACCCAATGACAACAGAATGAGTTCCACACCGTCGAGTTTTTCAAACTGTGAGTCTACATGGCAAGACAAGAAACGGAGTGACAGCAGCTTAAGGTTGAACTTTTCAGCAGCAAACAATCCAGGTTGGTTTGACGTGAAAGAAAGCAATATGTGGAACAGAAGCTCTAACTCACTGTAGTGGGTTTTGAGGGTTTTGTAATGTTTTAGGGTATGTTACTCTTTCCGTAGAAGCCGGGTTAGAATGCAGTGCAGTTTTAGCAGGAAAATGATCATAAATGTATAACCAAATTCCTACAGAAATAGTACATCTGACACAAGATCAACCCACAACTTGGTATATAGGAATACCAAGTATTGTCCTATTGGTGAAAGGGAGAAGGATCCAGGGGTGCCAATAACTGTACCACTATTGCATTGAATGGAGTTGTAGTGGCTGATAGAGAATTTGGGGTTTAACTAAGGGTAGATCTGTTCCCTTTTTTCCGACGTCTGGCCAATTGATTGGCATATCTGAATTCCAATGAATTTGTTGAAAATGTTGTTTCTAAAAAGCATTTTCTTCCCAAATGTATTCAGATTAATAGTTGGATATTTCTATTTATTAGAGGTAGATTATGCTACTGCGTCCAGAGGAAAAAAAAAAAATCCGTCATGTGTTTGTATATCTGTAAATGCTTGTTACTGTGGGGATAATGAAAGATGACCTTCACTTGTATCAGGCCGCCATATATCTCATCTGCTCTCTGTCTGACTATAAAGATGATCGTTTTATTGCCGCCCGATTCAATCTTCTATAATCCAAACACTCGCAATAATCAGGCTGCTGTCCTGTGGATATGTGGGAGTGGATGTCTGGTTATATGTGACACCTCCGCCCGTCGAGCTTATTCTACTCCACATTCACATGCGCCCTCATTACAATGCAGATCCCACCATGTTTGTCTGCATCCCTCAGCAGTAGGTCTTTTTTTTTCTCTACCCTTTCACCCCCCCTTTAAATTGCTATCCTTGTACTCTGCTGGCAGTCACATTCCCAATACCATAAATTTAGGCAGCATCAATCTCACAGTTTTCTGGATGCTTATTATCTCCGCATTTGGTAAGAAGCTTACAGGCACCGTAGTACTTTTTTTTTTTTGTTCTTCCCTCACCGGCTTACAGCACATGCTGCTTTTTGGATTGCCTTTGTGCCGGTAGGTGTCTGGATGGGGCCGCATCCAACACGTTTCTGTTGCCGTGGAACCAATTGGACTTTGCAGCACTCTGGAGACACTTTAATTTGATTTGAAGATAAATCCAGCTTCAGAGGGTGGCACGCTGCTACTGTAATGCTCTTCAATCTTCTGAGCGTGAGACGCGGCATTCTCTTATGCCACTACGCGAGGAGCATATTGTGGTTTCCAACAGGAACCCACTCCCAATGCTCCGGAAGTCAGAAACATCATTCAGAGAGCATGATGGGCACACGCTGACAAAGCTTTGGCACGACAGCATGTGAACTGTTGGAAAGTGGAAATATCTCTTGAATAAAGTCAGCAGGATGCATTTTTCTCTTGGTCCAGTCTGACCAGAAGCAACCACAGGCTCGTCGTCTTTAGCTTCTCACGTAATTTGTTTTTTTTTTTGTTTTGTTTGTTTGTATTCAAGGTGAAGTATGAGACAACCTTTAGATGTTACAATTTGGAGTAGGGTGTATTGCCCAGAAACACACTGACTTGTCAGGAAGAAGCTGGAATCAAACCCATAACTTTCTGATTGCAGGAAGACTTCTCTACCCGCTGGTCCACAGGCAGCTAATTGTTAATTTTTTGTATGTGCTTCTAATTAAATCTAATTACAAATTTCAATTTAAGTCAGTAAAATAACACAATTTCCATTTAAGATTTGAAACCCTTTATGCTAGCTGCTGGTTATTGACTAAATATTGCAAACGGATTGATGTGATTCTCCTATTGTCAATTTAAAAAATATATATTCATATAACTGTAAGATACAAACTAAAAAGCACATTTTGAAAACTGTTAAGCAGGGTGGCTCCCAAATGCAAATTCTGCTCAGAGCCCAAATGAACCTGTGGCCGGACCCGCCACGGTTTTCTCTGCTGATATGAATCCGCAGCGCTCTCAGCCGGGCGGATGCTGGACGGTGGCATTAAGTGACATGTGCGCATGTGTGCCACCACACCTCAGACGGAATGATCCCATCAGTACAGACATGACCTCCTGTCTGCGGCGGTCCCTTCTGGTGTTTACTCTGTCACCTTCTTAAACGATAGCAAATCAATAAAACACACACAGACACGCACCCAAAAAGCCATCCCAGTCTACAGAGCTCTTGATCTGGTCAGACCTGTAATAGTGCGTTGAATCAACACAAGCCTCGGAGTCCGCATGTAGAGGTCAGCATGTCACATTTTCAGCGGACAGGCACAAGAGCTCCACTCAAACACTGGATTACTGATAACGTGGCATGATAGGATCACGACTGTGAATTACACTCTGGGTTGTTTTAGCTTTGGAGTTTATACAAAGGTTATGCCATGCAGACACACACACCTACACACATGTGAAGAGTAGAGTCAGCCATCCTGTTTGTCTGTCTTTCTGCAGCTCTGGATCATCCGTTTTATGTGACAGACCAACGCAGATTAGTGCAAATTGTGAAGCGAAAAAGAAAACGAAGCATGGTTTTCATCAACTTTTTTTGCAGATAATATCTGAAAAGTGTGGCATGCATTTGTATGCAGCTCCTTTGATATAATACTTTGAAGAACTACCACTAGTTGTTAAAAAATATAAACGTCTTTTGAGTTTTCTCTCTACCGGCTTTGAATATCAAAGTTTTGTTGTTTTCTTTTAATCATTTGTCATGACTCTTTTTAAATTCTCAAATGGGTTTAGGTCTGAACTTTGACTGGACCATTCCACTCCATTAATCATGTCATTAGCTCCAACCAGCGTTCCCGTTGCTGCCAAATAAAACATGCTTGATCAGATTATGTAATCTGAACACATTAGGAAATCATTTGCTTTCCGAAGTTAGAAAGTTGATGAAAAATGTAGCAAAGTACTTATTCTGGGTTGCTGAATATGAAGGCATCCCACATGTCTAAGATCTCTATTTGTAGGAAACATTGAAGATATTTGATGACTTTCCTTCCAATTCAGAATCGTATTATATTTTTTTGGTGGATGGTTGCATTAAAACCTAAGTAAATACATTAAAGTTTGAGGTTGTGATATGGCAAAATCTGAAAAACTTTTAGGAAACATGGATACCTTTTTAAGGCACTGTAACTATTCATGGATCCTCTGAGGTTTAGGAGATGCTCCCAGTATCAGATGGTAAATGAAAGAAGACTCAGTCGTAGCATGTATGATTTTTATTTTTCTGACTTGTGTGCATTGTTTGCACAAGGTCAGCGGTGCTTGAGCCGCATGCCAGCGCAATCAGTCACTCGGCAGGGAATCAACAAGGTGGTGTTAATTAAAGGGGATGCATTAATTGCATGCCGAACACATGTGCACAGGTAATTACTGTTTCCCTGGAGATGGCTAATTGATAGGCTTGCGGCTGCGATGATGAGGATTATACGGGCTGGGTGTGAACGGATGGCGAGCGCGTCTAACGGGCACAAAGGGATATTTGGCAGGACAGAAGGACAAACTGAGGGGAAGCCAGCAGCAGACTGCAACTTTCAGCAAAGATGGCAGATACTGTATGATTCAATAGACGATACACACCCACGCCACAAATTCAGACAAATGTGTTTCATCAGCTAGATTGAAATGAGCGATTATGAGTTCAGATTTTTTGAGGAAAAAAAGCTCAGTAGAAAAATGAGCTGTGCTTTTAGACCTGATTACGACTGGGCAATGTGTTATTGTTTTTCAGCATCAGCTAATGATGGCCATATCTCATGCTTTCGTCCAATGAAAGCAGCACACTCAATAATTTTGTCATGCAACAAATACGGTTCTGGCTTGGCTTCGTTAGACCCGTCTGCACCTCGTGTTTGGGCCAGAGCTGGAAACGGGAACGGAGGAGGCCTTCGTCACACTGTTTTTTTCTGCAGACAGAGGAGAGTGGTATTGGTGGGAAGATTTTGCAATAGACATACAATACCTTGAGAAATTATTCCGACACTCTGAGCCGTTCACATTTTTGTGAAACACAAACTTTATTGTACTTTATTGGGGTTTTGCGTGATGGACCAACAAAGAGTGGTGAAAAGCTGTAATGTAGAAAGAGTTGATACGTGGTTTTCAAAAATATTTCACAAGTAAAATCTCAAACTGGTGCGCCAAACCAGTTCACCGCATGTAGAGATGGAACATTTTCAACATCAATTTTCAAGTTTTGCTGCAGATTCTCGGTTGAATTTAAATCTAGACTTTGATCAGTCTATTGACATTTGCACTGCTGCCAATAATCTATATTCACATTTCCTTGTATTTTAATTTATATAGTATAATGTTTATGTATTGAGACATTACTTTTATCCTGTTATTTGTACTTGTAGGTAATATTTAGCTACATTTCGAAGGTTATTTCACATTTTGTACTTTTTCTAACCTATTTTAAGTGGCGTTTTTGCAGACAGCAAAGTAAGTTTTTTATTATATAAGGAAATGTGTTTGTACTGTGCACATGACAATTAAACGTTGAACTTAAACACTTGAATAAGCTTTGATTTAAACCATTCATTAGTAGCTCTACATGTATTTTAAGGACATTATAGTCTTATTAGCCATCCTGTCAACAGATTCTCCCCCCTGAGCTACAGATCTCTGCTCCTTGTTTGGTGAAATCAGGTGTCATTTTTCATTCCACAGAATAACTGTGAGCAACTTTGTGTTTTTGGCACATAAAAATCCAAGTAAAATAGATTTAGGTGTCAAAATATGGACAAGTACAGGCTCTTGCAAAGCCCTGTGTTTGTGTCATGATGAGCAGACAAGCTAACATGGTATATTCAAGAGATCAAACTTCACTGCTTCTGTTTGGGCGTGTGTGTGCGTGTGTGTGTGTGTGAATCGAAAATAACTAACATGTTTGTGTGCAAGAACATTTTCATCCCACCTGTCATCTAACACTGGGGTTTGGATTACAGAACGGACATAAAAAAAAATCCCATCATCATCATCATCATCATCATCAACATAAGCGCGAGAAACCTGTCGAAGGTCAACAGCAGCCGAAGCAGCAGGAAGTTGCAGATCTAATAGACTTAAACCTGGACATGGTGACTCAGGTAAGACGCTGTACATCCATACCAGGACGTCTTCCTCTGTTTTCCAGCGGGGAGCCGTAAAGGTTAGCGCTCAACCCTCATTAGCTGCTTCGCTAGTCACTTCCTCAGATGAGGTTTTGTCGCCACATCCTGATCGGTTCTGCACCTCTTGTTCTTCTTTCGTCTGAAGTGACCCCGACCGTAGACCTCTGTCATTACTGAATAAAACATGCGCCTTTCCTGTTGCTATAGCAGCCAAGTTTGGCCAGGAGGACATTAGGATGCTGCACTGCTGCGCTCCCACGTTCACTCTTGTGTGTTTGTCTAAAACTGAAAAATAGGAGTAGCAGAGACGAAGCCCCCCGTCCATTAGCTCCGCCTGGAGGTCTTTCAGGAGAGAAAATATCTTGCAGACAAAGTTCAAACTCGAGCAAAAACACGGGATCACTTCTCTGGGAGTGAATTCAGCCAGTTATTTTTTTAAAACTGTTTGTAGAGAAAAGAATTAAATCACTGAAATTCCTTTCTACGATTCAGTTTCCTTAATTTTTTAGAACCGATGACATTTTAAGAACTGTTTGCTAATCTCTCAACAACAAAAAAACAGATAACGAGATCTTTCAGTGTTAATAATAATAATTTTTTTTTTAAAAGCAACAACAGGCATCCATTTAATCTGCATATCTAAAACAAATGTTTTCACCACTCTAATCATGCAGATGAGCATCCAGTTAAGAGACTCACATATTTAAATCAGTTGCTGCTGATAGACAGGTTACACAGCCCCAACAAGACTGCTGTCAGCGCCAACAATGAAAAGCATTCGAAGCGTCTTTCCAGAAGGTAAACCAACACGGGTTGTAACAAAAGATGCCGGTTGTTCCCTGTCTGCTGGCTCCAAAATCTGGAGCCAATGCAAATACATTGGGAAGGTAATAAAACACACAGGTAGACAAAGGAAGACTTCAAGGCAATACAGTCAAATAAATCAAGTGGAGAAAATGAAGCATCTTTTAGCTTTCATTTTAAATTAAAAGTGTTGCCTAAATGAATGGTGAACATGTCTCAACATGCCATCAGAAATATGATTGCCTTTTAAATCATTTTTGCATGATTGATTAATTAACTTCAATCTCTTATTCCCAGAACTCATTTGCAGTTAGTTAAGCCTGTTTTGGTAAAGAGAACTTTGAAACTGGTTTCAAATTAAGTTTCTGGACGATCCTTTTTGGTCCATCATCAGTATTTTAAATAGTACTGTAAATTCACAACAGTGGTAAAAAGCTTTATTGGTCATTGATGTTTGTGGAATCTGTTAAAATGACTCGTTTTAAGCCTTATTTACTCCGTAACAACATCTACACTCAAGAGAGTTGTCATTATTACATTGCTTCATAGTTAATCCACAAGATTCGCTATTTGAATTTATTACTGGCCTTTCATCTTTGTAGTTTATTTGAGCTAAAAATCTCTGTTTTTATGTGCATCACTAATTGTAATTCTTTTAAAAGCAAATAACTCCCAACAATTCCAAGTCAATGATGCACATAAAAACAGAGGAAGTTTAAAAATGTCTCCCTGAGCAAAATGTGTTTTTTCTTCCCCTGAACATTTCTTTATAAACTGCTAATTTTACCACTTATGTGTAAAAATTAATCCCATTGAAATTTTGTCTTTGCTTCTTGTCGCATCTGTATCTTAACTACTTAATCTCTCTACAAGAGCAGCTTCTGCCCCAATGAAATATACACACCACAGCCTCAGATCTCCTCCCAGGCTTTGTGAAAGTAAACTCTTCATGACTCGACGTCGTGATCACAGATCCATTTTCTGATAGATGCACAAAATAACTTTCCGGTCCGCATGACCCATGAGTGAACGGGGGGAGGAGAGGAGATATTCTAAGAACATTCATTATCTCTGCAAGAAATTATCCGCATCCATGATTTATGCAAATCTCTGACCATGTGTTCAAGGCTTAAATTCCTTTTATCGACTAAAAATAGTTTCCTTCGGTTGCCACTGGCCAAAAGATATTAGTAATGCGCAGCGAAAAAGAAAGGAATAAAAAGAAGAGAGTTATTAAGGAGAACCATGGGAAGGAAATGATATAGAACAAGTTCAGATCAAAAAGATCTGTAGTTCTTCCCTCTGAGACACAACACACATCCTCCACGAGAGGAAAACAATAACGACTCAGGCTCAGAAGAAGACTCTGGTGCAGTAAAGATGTGAGGCGGTGAATTCCTCAGCTAGCAGAGAGCGCCGCTATCAGAAGCAGATGACAAGTGTAATAAGTTGTGGTGGGTATTGTCATCCTGATCATTACATCTCATTCTCCCATCTCTGCTCACCTCTCTTGTTCCCCCTCCACTGTGTTGCTGCAGCGGCGTTCAGGTAGGTGGCGTTTTACCCGCATGTAGCTGCTCCCGCGTTGCATGCGGCGTGCGATGCATGTTGCACCGGAATGCTAACCACTTCACGATTCGTCTTCCAGACGAGCATAGCAGCCATCGCTCCCTGACCGACTGCGTTTGTTTCCTCTTTCTTTTCCCTCCCCTCTCTATTTCTCAGAACATCAGCCAGTTAGAGATTTTCGGAGACATGTCCACGCCGCCTGACATAACCTCCCCGTCCGTGAGTAATGCGTTTCCCTTTTAATCAAACTTCATTTTTGCATTTTTTAAAAATTTGTTTTTGAATTGTTGCTTGCTCACCTGACATCCGACTCCCACAGACCCCGGCGTCCCCCGCCAACACCCTCGACCCCTCGCAGGGCCTGCAGCCGCCTACGGAACTGTTCGCTCCCTTCAATCCTGCGTCCGTGCCCTCAGGTGAGGCCTCGCTTATTCGCCGCCGCTACAGGCACCGGGCAAACAAACGCGTTGGGCGATAAGGAGAAGCTGTGAAGTCAAAGGATTAGAATGCAGAGGACGGAGGGACGAGAGGGAGAAGGGAGGGGAGGTTCTGCTGGAATAAACAGAGAAGGAACAGAATTGAAATGCAGATGACTGGATACTGGAGGAAAGGTGGAGTCGGTTGTGTGCTGAATATGAAACGCTTTATTAGCTTGCCTCCTCGGATGCTACTGCTGACTTACCTGAAGCTGAGGCGGCACTGGCAAAAGATGAGAAGCCTGAAGTTCATGTTGGTCACTGTCAGAGCGGCTGAGGGTAAATGTCAACCTCCTCTCCTGTAGTTAACTACAAGAGAGCAGAAGCTGCGAACTAGTGACTGTGTAATAAGAAGTACCTTTTGCTGATGAGTTTGAGTGATTTTAATGAGACTGCGTTGTGCTCTGCCTTCCCATAATGATCCTGCCTCATTCTGGAGGTAATTATTATAGTTCACCATGACCATTAAGCGGCTCCGCATTAGCTGCAGGCAGAAGTAGGGCAGCGCTCTCTGGTGATGCATGTCTTATTATCTTTGTGGGTTTGTGCACAGAGGAGAAGCACCAAATGTGGGTTTTCTAATCATAAGAGTGTCCTCTCTTAGACTTTATGAAAAGAATGAGGGGGAAAATGGAATGACTCTTTCTAATGTTGCCCAATCTGTGCTTCCAGGTTATGTGACGATGGGAGCAGTACCTCCTGGCCATTGGTCCCAGCAGGCGTTTGCTGCCCAGACGCCGCTAGCCTTCGGGGTCCAGTCTCCTCTGGGCCCCGTAGCCCAGGTGATACCGGGCGGACAGCCTCTGATCTGGGGCCAGGCCAACATCTTCCCCGCAACCCAGCAGCAGTGGGCCGCCATGGCGGCTGGAGCCTTCTCCCCGACAGCCTACCTCCCAGCCCAACCCGTGGGGGCTCTGCCGGCGGCGATGTTCCAGACGCTCGCCCCGGTCACCACTGTGACTCCGGCCAGCGAGAGCCAGTCGGGCGCCGGGGCCAGCGCCTCCGCTCCGTCCCCGTCGGCTTCGTCGAGTCCGCAACACGGAGAGGGGCCCAAGAAAATGGGCAAGGAGATGTTCAAGGTGGGGGAGCAGCGGCTTCGGTTCAGGGCTTGAGTTGAACCAAATGCTCATTTGAAGGTGTGATGATTATACAAAAAATGATTTATGAAAAAAATAATTTTTTTCATAAAAATTTATTTTGCTTTTTAAAATAAGATAATTTAAAAAAAAAAAACAGGCACTTTACAGGGCTCTGAAATTACCAGCAGAACACTTGAGTGCATCAAACGAAAGGATAAAAGAAAGTTTTTGATTGGCTTTAATAGAATAGTCTTTGACCCGTACTAAACCCAATCTCATTTATAGACTCAAACCTGAAAGCTCAGGTCACACATAATCCACTATTAACTGTATTAAAGCTGCAATCAGCTGAGCTACATCTGAACAGTTTGTTCATTACATTAAAAAAGAAACCTCTAAAGTCACTCTAGTGTGCGCTTCTCTGACCAGACGTTACCTTGTGCTCTCAGGATTTCCAGCTGGCGAAGCCTCCAGCCATGCCGTCCAAGAAGGGCGAACAGCCCAGTCTAGCGGGAACCTCAGAGGCGTTCAGCTCTTACTTCAGCCGCGTGGGCACCGCCCAGGACACGGACGACTGTGACGACTTCGACATTTCCCAAATGAACCTGACGCCGGTCACTTCCACGACGCCGTCCACCAACTCCCGTGAGCGCGCCGCCACTGCCGCCGACCTTCCAGCACCTCGTGCATCCCAATGCTCGTCACTGTGAAAAAACAAAACAAACGTCTTTTCTCCTCTGCAGCTCCTACGCCGGCCCCCAGGAAGAGCTCCCCATCCAAGTCCTCGGCTTCTCACGTCAGCGACCCTCCCACGGACGCCACAGACCCGCCCACGGACGACTCGTTCGGGGAAGCGGACGGCAGCCCCAGTCGTAGCGGGGAGGAGGACGCTGTAAGTGTGTGCATGCCTTTAAAACCTCCCTTTTTTGGGATGCCTCTGTAACCTACACGCTGCGTTAATGTGCGCTGATAAATAGCCTTTGCTGCCGTGTTGGCGGGCCAGGTAATCACTCTGGCTGATTAGCGGGCCGATGTTGCCAGTGTCGCTTGATGAACGCGCATTCGTGCCGGCACACGTAAAAATGCCCATCAGACGTGGTTTACTGCATGAATAGCAGCACGCGGGAATGCGGTGGTGTGTGTGTGTGCGTGTACGGGTGTGTGTGTGTGCATGCGCGTATGTGTGTGCATGGTCAACACGGCGTTAAATTAGCTGGTGGAATTGTCAGAGACATCATTAAGCTGTTATTAATATCAGCCAGGTAGCGTCCATACATCACCACTTCTAAACAGACAGGTTCATCTCTGCTGGGACAGCTGGAGGAGGCAGAGTGCCCCGCTTCCTCTTCCCGGGGCAATTAATAGTTGTTGTTTTTTCCCACCCTAACCGACAATAACAAGTGGGAGAAAAGCTAAAGTAGAAGAAGAGAAGTAGAATGTCTGACCTTCTAAGAAACAAGGCTTTTCTCTTCGATTTTCGTCTCTTTTCTATTTCTTTCTTGCTTTGCATCTTTTCTCCCACTCTCTCTCTCTGTCTGTTTCCCGCTCTCCACTCCCCCGGTATGAAACATTACTTTTATGCCTCCAGTCCAGCTATTATTGGGAAAAAAAAGAGGACTTTCACGCTGTTGAAAATGTCAGTAGGCCTAAATAACACACATATGGCTTTTCACAACCCTGACCCCTTAAAAAAAAATAAAAGGGAAGGGGGAGAAAACAAATTGCAGAACTGGTGGCGGCACCGAGTGAGTGTGGTGAAAAGGTTACGGAGGGAGAGAAGAGGACAGGAAGGATGGCGTGAACGCAGAGGAACGGCGTCCCGCTCTCTGCGGGGAGAGGTGTAAAAAGCAGAAGTGTTTTAGCGCCGGATCGATGGAGCTAACTCCACAGAGGCTTTTATAATTGATCACTGTAAACGAGCGCGTGTGCAAGTGTTGTGTTTGTGCGCGCTTGAAATGATGTTTCTGAGAAAAGAGACAAACTGGATGGGAGTTGTTTTTTTTCCCCTCTCCTTCAGGTTGCTCAAACCTTTATCTTTGCTTGCTGTCTGCTCTGTTCTTAGTCTTTACCGATCCTTCAGTCTCAGATTTATTCTTCTCAATCTTCTCTTTCCTTCTCTCTCTTTTTTTCCCTCTGTCAATTTCACCTCCTTTCCCCTCGTTCCTCCCCCTTCGTCCCGTCTTTAGGCGTGTGGTTCTGGGTCACCCTGCCCCAGTGAGACAGCAGAGCCCAGCCCAGAACAGGCCAGTCCAGAGGCTGGGAGCTAGATGGCAGCAGGGCAGGGTAGGTATGACTCCCCCCTCTTCAGCCTTCGCTTTCACTCCTCCCTCGTCATTTCTCTGCACGTATCTGTTCTTCTTTTTGCCTGTCATCTTTTTACTCCTGTGTTGTATTTCTTGGTTGTTGTTTTTTTTTTGTTTGTTTGTTTGTTTTACTTTGTTACCTCAGCTGTTGTGCGATTGTTCTTTTTATGACGCATCCTAATTCCGTGTGGGTTTTGCAGTGTCTTTCATACCCATTGAACTATTTTACATTTTCGCATAGCTGCAAAGTATAATTGTTTAGTTTCTTTTCTTTGTGACCATCCTAGAATAGTGGATGAATCTGAAGGAAAAGGATGCAAACATTTTTTTTAAAATCTGCATTTGTGTTCATCTCCTTTACTTTACAGAGGTTTTCTAAAACATTTGAAAGTAATTTAAGTCTGGAAAGCTGGAATACCAAGACACAATCCTAATGGACATGATACTGACACTTGCAAAGCAGCCAATCCAGGAGAAGCATTCGTTTTCCTTGGTGCCGATTGGCTGTTCCTCTAAAGGTGGAGATAAGGGAGACTGTGGATATTAACTTTTGTGGTGCAACATTAAAAATTGCAAAGAAGCTGCTCCTAGACCATATGGAGCCCATAATCTGTGGTCCCAAAACCAGATTGCTAATCTCACATTCGCTGCCTTATGGTCCTTGTCTGCTTTATAAAAGATTTCTGCAGAGGAAGAAATCATCAGAGCGCCTGTACAGTGGGAAAATTTCTCATTAATTTATAGGAATTACAGCAAATCTTGGAAGATTGAACACGTCACATGGAAGAGTCCCTTTTTGTAGACCTTCTAACGTGAAAGAAATTAGCCTGGTCATCTGTGCAATCAAAGGCAATGACAATCTGCAGCGCCACCATTTGGCTGGAGGGTAAAACATTGCAAAAACACAAAATCTTAGCAAGTGTTTTTGTTTAGTTTCTGGTGCACATATCTTAGCACATTTGAACTAACTTACAAGTAGCTTTTCAGCAAGATATAGGAGCTTGTTTTCAGTCAACAATTGCTTAATGTTTATTTTTTTTAAAGTACTAGTTACTTATGACAAGATAACTTTACCATGTTATCAGTAAAATAATCGGCCAGTGGAACTAGTACTTTTTTAAAGAAATAATTTACTTAAGCTAAGCTTGAACATTTTGCTAAAAACTAAGTTAGTTTTTTCACATGTGCTAAGACTAAAAACAAGACCAACATCTCACCATGAAACTTGGTAAGATTTTGTTGAATCTCAGTGAATCGCTGAGCTTTGTTACTCCAATGAAACAGCATTATCCAACACTACATGTGGTAGTACAATAAGAGGATTTCCACTCTGAATACTAATGAATATTAAAGTATATTTGGTGGTTGAACTATTACAAAAGGCATTTTTAGAAGAGGCTTCAAATATTCGCAAATCGTAGCTATTCGCGGCATCTGTGGTCCCCACACCAGTCAGTGTAAATAATTATCATTTTCATTCTACGGCAAAACATTGTTGCACTTCCTGTTGGTCTGTTGCATAAAACACATTGAACTGGTTGCACTGAGATCAAACGTGATGAAGTTCGAGGTTAACGGACGCTCTGTAAGACCAGAGGCGCTCCATATGTGGCATTTGGTGCAAACTGTAAAGACCTTTTTGTGCGTCAACACTTTTGCCACTGTGCTGTCATTGTGCCCTGCATTCACACCCAGATCCGTAAATGGCACACATCTCCGAGGGACAGACGGCGTGACAGCTAATCAGAAACTGTGCACTTGGATGAGCATCTCATCTGCTGGGATTTCAGCACAATATGTTAATCTTGGATTCTTTGCTCAGTGAAACCGTGATCTGTGCTGACATACTATGAATTATATATGTAATCTAACAGGTCATACGCTCGCCGCCGCTAAAAGTGACGAAACTCGTATAGACAAGCTAAAATAATCCTCCATCGGCTGGAAATTTCAGCCAGGAACATGTGGAGGTGCAGTATGCTTATTTAATAAGTCACAGAGAGAGAGACCCACACACACTCCAAAGAGGAGAGCCATTTTGATCCCCTGCCTCCCCGCCCGGCGTCCTCACCCACACGGTTCTCCACAGCGGCTCCTTAATGATAGCTGCTGGCACTCACACTGGGGAAAAAAAAAATCGAATGGTTTTGTTTTCATCAGCTAATACTTGGGTGCCAAGATTAATGACTAGCCCCATATAATTGGCATTAATTAAAGCAGAAGAAGCCCTGAAGTGCCTTCTGATTCCAGAAGAGGAGGAGGTGGATGACTGGCTGAGCAGCAAGTCTCCCCCTTCCCTTTTTGTTTTCTTTTTTTTTTCTTCTTCTTTTGGACCCTGGTTCTGCAGGGCAGCAGGTGGATGTGGGGTCCTGAGCGCTGAAACTGGAAGCCTCCTCCTTCTGCGGGGAGGCGGACCCGCTCTGGTCCAGCGGCGCCGCTCCCATCTGGTGTTTACTTGCTCAATCACGTCGACTTCAGACATCTTCCCAAACACACACCTGTCCAATAGGCTCGGCCCGTTCCCCGGACGAACACGCCTGTGATCGATCCTTTCGCCACCTGCGCTCGAATCGGAGCCAAAAGCCGAACCCCTACCAGGCTGGTGGGGGAGTTAAGTGTTTTTTGTTTTTTTTGTTTTTTCTCCGGTCATCTCATCATGTCCAGCGATCGCTCTCTGGTGTCCACCGTGAAATGACCAGTTTCCACGGTTCGCTGATAAAATCGCTCACACACGCACAAAGGTAGCTCAAACTCTCCGGAGTCCAGGTTGGACCGGCCACGTCAGCACATCACTCATACCTCCGCTGAGCCTCCATCATCCCTCCCCTCCTTCCATCCCCGCTCTGTCTTGGCCCGGGATGAAGTGGCCTCGCCTGGCAGTGCCGGGCGGACGCAAGGCGACGCTGCAGGGCGGCAGCGGTGCTGCGTTGGCTGATCGTGAAGCGTGTGCTTGCTGTCACTGCTCGTCTCAGCCCCGCTGTCACTTCTCTGAGGGCTGCAGGCAGCTACTTTCTGCTGACTGCTTGGCCTTGCCCTCTGCCACATTTGCAGCCCACAGCCGAGGTTGCTGGCCCAGCCTCAGACCCAGCTGCTGTGTAGAGTCATGAGATGTCTTTTTTTTGTTGTTTTTTTTTTTTTTTTTTAGGGCTTTCTTTTAGTTGTCTTGACTTTCATCCTTATACTTTTGATGTGCAATTTTCTTTTATCAATCTGCAACCATATGTGATACCTTTTAAGTCCAGTTCAGGGCCAAAGAAATGTAACTTTAAGATTACAGTTAAGTCAACTCAGTTTTTATTTGCATACTGCTAAATTACATCAACGTGAAAAGATATGAAACAGTATTTTAAGGAGTCACTGAATGCAGAAACGGCTAAAATACTTTAATTAGTAGATTTATTAGTACAGCCTCTGCCACAACCAGCCCTTTGAGGACATTCATGATCTGAATGCGACCCAAAATACAAATGGGTTTGACAAACTTGTTACAGAAGGACATCCATCTATCTGTTATCTGCAAACTCTTTGTTTTATAACCCACATATAGGAAATTAAATGGTGATGGTTTAAAAAGAACCAATTTTTCTGCAGCGCATGTGTATTAGAAATGATATATTTCGCAGCAGGGTTTTTTCATGAAAAGATCAGGTAACTTTTGTGACTCTAAAAGTTTTATTCAGCTGGACTGAGATCAAATATGGCTGCTTGGAAGGAAAAGGTTGCACAACACAGGGTTAGGGGGGGTTGTACATAAGTATCCCAATTTGTATCAGTTCCTTTTACCTCACAATTTGTTTTGAGAATTGTATCTGAAATAATGCAGTAATGTTGAATTTCTAACATGACCAAGCAGAAAATAGCAGCTACCATTCAGTCTGAGCAGCTCCTGCCTCCTCAGAGATTCGACTTCAACCTCTACATCCTTTGCTTCTCTTTGAGAGGGAGAGATTCGATATAGTAGGCCGGCTCCAGATCAAGATGCCAGTTTGGCGGACTGAATGATGGCTGGCTGTAATTATGTGTGCGGTAATAACCGCCCAGATGTGGGCGTTGTGCGGTCCACCCTGCACCGTCGTCTTCTGGCTCAGTCGGAGGGAAACTCAGACGTGACGACTTGTAGCCGGTCTTTCAAAGTCTCTGGTTTATGCGTCTGATTCATGCTGGTCCTGGAGGTGAGCCCGAGGTGGGAACAAACATGCATGTCAGCGCACGGCGACACAGAGAAACAATAACGAATGTATATATATATTATTAAAAGGTAATAAATACAGTGGACGAAGCAAGAACTGATTGAAGTCTGGGTTTTAGGGCAGTGCGCTACTGACACCTGGTGGTGGAGTGAGATACGACCGACGCAGCTCTGGGTTGCACCTGTCACGGCCTGTGGGTTTATAATGTTCGCGGCTGTGCAAAGAAAAACGCGTCTGATTTTCTGTTTTCTCTCCATCTCATCAGCAGAAGGGGAAGGACCCTCTCTACGCCCAGATCAACAAGGGGAAGAAATAAAGAAATACCCAGGAAGACAGACCTGACCAGCACTGAGTGAACAGGAGGAGAACCCTTTACCTCTGTGCGAGCGTGCGTGTGCGTGTGTTTGCGTGTGCATGCATGTCTGGCACATCCCGGCCTGGCCAAGCCCTTCATCTTCTTTTCCTGCTAACAACCTCCCAGGAGGAGCTTCAACACTCTCACACGCCTCCTCCTCCTCTCTGCAGTCGTTCCTCCTCCTCAGAGGAGCGAGCCCTCTCAGTCATTCTCCACAGGCAGGAGGCACATCCATCACCCAGACAGGTCCAGCTCTCCCTCCGCCACGCTGTCTTCTCCGCTCCTCTCTCCTCTCCCCTTCGGCGACTCACACCCAGCCTTACGGACATGAGCCACTCCTCTGCCTCCTTTCTTTCCCTCCCTCCGTCACTTTCACACCCTTTCCTCTGCCTATCGCGTCTGACCAGAGACTCTGCTGCCTGGAAGAGACTGAGTCGAGCAGTGCCTCCCTGTTTGTGACACGCGCACACACACTTTGCACTCGTCATGCGTAACGGACAGAACCTGCATCCGTCTAGCGAGGCGATCCCTCGGGGAGGTGCCTAGACTCTTAGGGATGGCCCGTTACCGGGGAGAGGGGGGGAGTGGGGCAGATCATTGCTTCTGACTGGTTGGTTGATTGATTTTTGGGTATTTTCTGCCCCTTGCTTGTGAGTGTCTGCTGGATCACTATGCAGAATCAGACTCTCTGGGAGCTCCTCACACACCGACTCCACGCATCCTTTGCTCACAGCAGTGAGCCTACATGCAAAGACACACACACGCACACACACACACAGAGCCATGCCACACCTTGTGTAACATGCGTACACGCAGTAATTTGCCAAACGTCTCTGCGGCGCACAGCCGGACTGGCGAACCGGACCGCTGGTGGAGGAACGGACCCCGGGAGGGACGAGTTGCGAGCTGAAACAGATTCTGTGATTGAACTCTTCATTCTCTATAGCTTTTGTACAATAATGATTTAAAAAGGAAAAAAGAGAGAGATCAACCTGGGAAAATTGAATTTTTATTTTATAAAGTCAGTCAAGCCGCTGGAGTCAGCTCTACCGGGTAATATAGAGTCAACATGGCTTTACGGCATCTGAGCTTTGATTTGCCAAAACTCATTTTTGTAAATAATGAGAATGACGACCATTCTGTCCGCTGGACGTCTGTGCCATAAAATGGGAAGGCTTCGGTTATGCAAGACTCTTGATGTTAATCCAAGCAATACCAACACACAGTGCCTTGCAGAGGTATTCATACACCTGACTTTTTTTTTCCTTCTTTTTAACACTTTGTCTCCTTACAACCACAAACTTTATCGTATTTTGTTGCGATTCCATGAGACAGACCAACACGAAATAATGCATATTTGGGAAGCGGATGGAAAAGATGGCATTATTTTGAAGTCTCGCCTCCAATTTAAATCTGAAAGGTTGTGCGTTTGTGTCTTATCTCCCATCTAACGGGTTCCCCCAGTATAAAATCTGGCGCTACCAGTTGCTTTCAAAAGTTCACTGAAATGAAAGCAAATTCATGTAAAAGGTGGTTTCTACTGAACATGCACTCAGCTCTTACTCTCATAACCCAAATGAAGAACGTTTGCCTTTAGAAGTCACCCGATTAGGGAATAGAGTCCTGGCAGAGGCGGCGCCACAAAGTATTCAGTCCCCATTTGCCTGAATACAATCTAATTGAAAGTATTTGTGTTCAGCTTCCAATGCTGTTCATCCTTTAGATGTCACCTAATTAGTAAAATGGTTCAGCATTGTTATTCCACGCTGAGCTGATTAGGTTTTTAATAACAAGCGCAAAAGCTGAAAACCATGTTTACCTTTCCTTCCACATTTATGCATTATTCCGTGTTGACGTATCGCAAAATACCTCCCGTCCTCAGCTCCCCTCTGCCCCAATATGTTTTGAGGTTTGAGGTTGCAATGTGTCAAAATGTCAAAACATCCTGTGTTGTGAATATTTTTGCAAAGCACTGCATGTTTTTTTTTTGTTTTGTTTTCTTCTTTCTCTCCCAGTTTGCTTTGTTTTGTTTTGCAGCTCCAGCTCCGCGCTGCGTCGTTTTCTTTTTTTTGTTTGTTTGTTTGTTTTCTTTTTGTGCAGCGTTTTAAACGAGAGTCACTCGGTGATTTCCAGCTCTGGAGTCGCGCATCACCGCCCCGCTTTGTCTTCTGAGGTCCCGTCACTGCAGATTACGTTTATGTCCAAAGCATATTAGCTTCTACAGTTTGTGTTTGCGCCCAACACCCTCCTGGCCCTCTAACCTCCCATCCCCCCCACCCGGTGTGGCACAGCCCTGCGCTTTTGCAACCACAAAACATTCATTATTGTGTTGCAGGCAGCACTGACTGACTGCAGCCATGTCATCATCCATTGCCCACTTTTGGTCAGGTGCCCGCCCCCCCCCCCCCCCCCCCCCCCCGCTACAGCTTCGTTATCCGTGATGCCAATATATCCCTATTTTATGGCCAGTGTCCCCACGCCACTCGAAAGCTCTTTTTGGACTTGGGATAACAAACTAGACAAACTCTGACACTACTAGAAGGCGAGGAAAGAAGCTAAATAAAAACAAAGGGAACCGTTGCTGTTTGAGTACATAAACATTTCTAGACCTATTTTAACTTTACCTCAGCTAACACTTTCTTAATGTAAATTGAAGCATTATTTTTATCTTTATTGAATATGACATTCTACAGTGGGTTTTTAGATGATTTTTTTTTTCTTTTTCTTTTTTTGGGTTCTATCTTGATTTACGTATTCCACCATGTATTATTACCTGTTACAAATAAACACTCCCCAAATGATCCATATGTCTTTTTATTGCCTCTGACCTTTGGTGTGTTTGAGTAAGAGAGAGTGAGCCTAATGGGGTGTAGCTGCCAGGGGTGACCCCCACAGCATGTCTTTAGTTACTATTAAGTGAGGGCCACAGCATTCATGTCGTAATTTAACACTGTTTTAATGACCTGTCACAAGCTGCTGCACAGGCAACCCCTGATCCAAGCTGTCATGAGTTTTATTACCGTGCAAGTACAAAGCAAGGACCTGAGCAAACTTCCCCTTTCCGTCTGGCTTGGGATGCATTGCAAATTTTCATGCTGAATTTTTTCCTTTCTTTTTTTTTTCTTTCTTTTTTTTATTCAGGCTGGTTCAATTCACTCCTACAACTTAACAGAGAAAACATCTAGGCATTGATTCTGCCCAGGACTTCGATTTTCTTCACTCCCAACCAGTCCTACTATGCTTTTTAGTATCGTTATGCTGTAGGGCACAGGGGTCAAACGCCAGTCCTGGAGGGCCACTGCCCAGTAACTTTTAGATGTGCCTCTGCTCCACCACACCTGAATAGAATAATTAAGTAATTAGCAAGGCTCTGGAGAGCTGATCTACACAAGAAGGAGTGTTCTGTACCTGTGGCACATCTAAAAACTGCAGGACACCGACCCTTGAGGACGAGTTTGACACCCCTGCTGTAGGGTTTCATATTTTCCTAAAAACACACACCTGGTAGATTTCATGATGGTTTGCTGGTTCAGGAAAGCATCCCCAAACGTCCACCTCCATGCTTCCCGGTTGTTGTGAAGTCATTTTCTTGGAATGTTGTTTTTTTTATTTTTTGCCAAGCATGTCTGTCTGTTCTTCTGTCCAAACATTTCAGTTTTTAAGTTCCTCATGCCAAAGAATATTCCACAAACCCTGGTCTTTGTCTACGCTCTGTGTCAAATGCAACTCTTTGAATTTTTCTTAGAAAAGGCAGGTTTGACGCTTGCTTGCCTCCTGTAAAAGTTAATTAAGCATGCACTGCTGCGGGCGAGTTGGCGACATTTTGGATTTTGCAGAGACTTCTTTAAAACGTCTTGGACAGCCAGACTTCTGTAGATTGTCTTTTGTCTCTTTTCAGTGCAGTCCATGGTGACTGGTGAACCAGTCACCATGGACTGGTGAACACCAGTCTTTCCATGGTGTTCACCCTCACGTCAAAGGTCAGGAGCAAACAGAACCAAATGTCAGAGATTTAAACAGAGCAAACAGCCTTCAGAGGACAAGTGTCATGTAAGGCGATATTAAATCCAGGGTTACTCCTAATTTGCTCAGGAGAAAATTTAATTTCATTAAATTTTGTAGAAAATTAAAAACTCTTGACATTAAATATGTATATGTCCAAAACATATAAGCTTGGATGTATCAAGTTTCAGAATCCTACTAGAATACCAACCCTTGGTGAGGTGGTATGAACGGTTCGGTAAGATGGTTTGTTGCTGACATCATAGCAACTTCGGCACGCCCTTTTCCATTTCCTGTGACAGTTTATTGAAATAGTCTCACTTCACTGCCATTGTGGCACCTGGTTGTCCAGGTGGTTTCAGATTAGCCAAGCCCTTTTTGTTCCAACACAGTCATCTGTATCCACCAACCAGAAGCAGTTTTGTGATGAATGGGTTATCAAGTTGTTGTTAAGGAGGAGATTTATTTAATTCAGTCAGTTAATGTAAATCCTGAAACGGCATGTTTACAACATGTTTGTCGTCGGTATATTTCTTTGACCAGTGCTGTCAGCAGTAACATTTGGGAAATATCCAAGCAAAAACAGGGAATCAGGTGGATTCAACAGGAGTTGGCAACATAGATCTAAACATTTCAGGATCTCCTAGCTGAATAAATAGAAGTGGACTTCAGTGGTTCAGGGTTGGAGGCCTCAGATGCTCCCTGACCCCTGTCACTTTCAGCTCTGTTTGGTAGAATGTCTCCATAGCTTTCAAAGCTGTAATAGAGACGTATCTGTGGCAGGTGGTGTATTTACTTACGCATATTAGAAATACTTCTGTAAGTACTTCTGCATTCTGCAACAGAGCTGGAATGTTGCCTGACCTCCATTACCTCATTTTTCCCCCCAACCCTCCTTTAATCTGGAAGATTCACACTTTGCCCACAGATTTGACTTGCACTAAAAAATAAAGATTTTAAAACTGTTCCGAGTTTTTTTTTATTATTATTTTTATTTTATTTAGTTGTCTAAATGTCAAAGACAAGCGAGGTGTTATAAGGGAAACTAGTCCTTAAAGAAGACTCATGTTGGTGAGTCACTGCGGCCATGCAGCTCCAGCCTGGTGGCATTCCACCTGTGTTTAGTCTTGCAGAAGAAGAAAAACTGAACCGAGAGTCACCGAGTTACGTTAACCTGAGCCAGACCCGTTTGTCGAGCTAGACTGTTTTCTTCCACATGACGAGTGAGTTTTTCATCTCCAGCCTTGTTCCAACCTAGAAACCATATTCTGCGCGTGTCCTGGACGCATAAAGGACCGCATTGTGGGTCTGATTACAGAAAGTTGCCTAACAACTCGATTCTCTCTCTCTTTTTAAAAAAATAATAAACGTTTACCATTGTCGTGACCAGAATGCGAGGCTGAAGAAGACAATTATTTGGTTCATTCTGGAGACTTTTTTTCTCTTTAACTTTTTTATTTTTATTTAAAACTTCGCGATGGATGAGGTGAGTAGGCTTAAATTAGCCACGTTACGTCTTACAATAAATATTGTTTAGGTAGTGAAACACGTGTATGTTAATGGCACCCGTTTAAATATTTCAACAGAGCTGCATTGATATGTAAACAGCTTGGACATGTATTAGTCCTAAATCTCGCTCAAACTGGTCATTTTTTATATTTATTCAATTTACAGTCAGTCCTCAGAACAAACCTTTACAGCCAATATAATAGGGTTTAATCCATTAGAAAACGAAATAATTGTAAGACTATGCCAAATATTGCATGGAGGCTCACGCCACTAGCCTTTCTTATTTTTGTGCAACAGAAATACACGTGCGCTAAGGTGCATGTTGTTGGCTGAGGCATTTATAAACTAAAAATAGTGGGAATGTTTTTGTCGAACCATTAAAACAATATGAAAAAGGAGCAGAATCACGTTAAAACCCAGATTTGGATAAAAGTCAAATCTACAAAAATGTGTATATGAAACAAAATAAAAACAGGGTGTGCACAATCCTCCCTAAGGGCAAAAATGTATGTGTACATGTTTCTATGACGTAAAAGCAGAAATAAAAGCAAATATGTTGGCTCAGTAAATGTTGTGCGTAGACTTTGTAATCCAGAACACTTCTGTTTCACTTTTGTTTGACACTTTTAGCAAGAGGGTCCGTTAGACTTCCAGGCGCTGAGGGCCAAGTTCCAGGACAAAGAATTCCTGCTGGGGCCACCAAAGCCCAAACCTGTTGTCCCTGAGAAACCAAAGGTCGTCCCTCCTCCTCCCCATAGCCCCACTCAGCACCTTCCGCCTGGAGCACGCCCCTCCCTGCTCTCCTCCATCAACCAGGCCTTGGAATCGAAGTCGGTTCATTCCCCCAGAGTGTTATTCAAGGAGGAGAACAAGGACAAGAAGATTTTTAGCCATGATAACTCAAAACCCAAAGACAAATCTGACAGGAAGAGGGAGAGTAAGGACAAGACAAAGGAAAGCAAGGAGAAGCTGAATGAAAACTCATCGGATCACAAGGAGAAGAACGGAAAGAAGCTTCCGTTCTTTGGGACACAGAAGGAGAGCACAGCCGAGCTGGTGCCAGCCTTGCCTCCTCCGAAGTCCAAAACACAGAGGAAGAAGAATATTCTTGGTTTCATAAAATCTTCCAAGAAGGATCCAGCAGCGACCTCAGCTGACCCCATCCTAGACTCTACGAACGTGAACCTTCCTGGACCCACGCCGTTGATCCCGTTGTCTCCTGATGCTGACGAGGAGGAGTCTATATACTTAGTACCGAAGCAGATCCCACGAAAGATCACCATCCCTGAATCCAACGCTGCGGTGGACCTGACAACCCTCTCTCCAATTCCCAGCCCTCCCGACTTCTCTCCTCCACCTGCCATGATCCCACCTACCCCAGCTTTCAAAATCCCACCCCCACAGAGTGAAACCCCACCTCAGATTGAAAGTCCTGCTTTGTCAGTTTCTGACCTGCCCAACCAAAGTAAAATTGCTCCCATTCCTTCCTTTGACACTCCCCCTCACCCAACCATTCCTGCTCCCTCTCCTCCACTTGCTAATGTGCACTCTCTTGCTAATGTCACAACTCCTTCCCCTCCAACCCTTGTGACTCTCTCCCATTCAGATGTCATGGATCCTTCTCCTCCACCCACTGCTCCTCCATCCCCTCCACCCAGAGCTATTTTCTCTCCTCCACCGATTTTTGCCAACTCTAATCTTTTTCCAGAGTTCTCTGCTCCTGCCACCGAGCTTCAGGCAGTAGCTGGTTCTGACGTGGAGTTGGCTCTTCCAGCTGCTGTGGAAGCGATGGACTCTACTCCTTCCAAACTAGAACGTCCCATCTCTGCCCTGTCCGCCCTGGATAGGGCGGAGGATATGAGTACTGGGAAGAGAACCCCTCCGAGTGACCCGAGGATCTTAAGCGCTCTGGAGAAGGCACGCAAGAAGGCCGCCAGGTAGAACTCCCCTCCAGGAGCTTGGTTTATTTAGCCAAGTTTAGTACGCAAATGATCACTTACAAGTATGCTTTATCTTCTTCCAGCCCCATATCTAGCCCCACTCCTCCACCCGAAGACTTTCCTTCTCACCTGAATCCCGCCCTCAGCGATGCAGAGTTTCCGCCCTTTGAGGAAGAGGGAGAGAAACTCCCGTCGATTGAAGCAGAAGTCAACTGCCCTGACCACAGTGAGTTTCAGCTCAGCTTTGTGTCTTTTCCCCCACTGTCTTGGAATTTAGTCTGAATTTATTTCACCTCAACATGACGAGCAGAACAAACATCCCAATTATCAGGATCTCAGGTATGTGCCGGACTGCTGCAGAATTTGAAGATTTAAATTGAACCAAAAGCGTGGTGGTATTCATGTATAGGTGTTGGAATAAATCTGTGAAAAGTCCCACACAAACAATAGGCCTAACATTCTTCTTCAGTGCCAGAAACAACTGAGCTGAGCTGTGAAGGTATGACAGCTATGATAGAGCTGCTAAGTTTCTTTAAAGTCTGAAAAAGCAGGACTCAAATTTAACCTAGACTCTCGTGGAGATTTTATATCCAGGTCATGAACTAATTTTTTACTTTTTTTTCCCTAAATCACATTGTTCTGAATGAAACATAAAAATTCTGTTTGAGGAAGTGCTTACATATTAAGAGTTGCGGATTTATTTTGTTATTTACCTTTTCTGTACTTGTAACTTTTCTAGAGCAGGAAACTAAGTTAGAAAACTTGAAGGTAGACCAGACACAATACAAGGAAGACTTTGTTTGTTGACAAATGTATGACTAACGACAACAACTTCAACACTGTTTGACAAGTTGGGTTTCCATGGGAAATCAATTTTCCATCGCACTTGTTTTTTCTTCCTCTCTTCCTTGTTTCATACTGCAGGCTGTAGAGTTTTAAAGGGATGTGTTAGACTGGCATAAAAATATAAAAATAAGCAAGGCCATGGCAACTTAATTTATTAGAACATTTCAGCTACAAGATCATTCAAAGAGCTTTACATTATAGAAATAAAAAAAGGAGTTTATTGAAATGGTAAATACAGAAACAAGACTACAAACTACAATTATTTATGTTCCAGGTAACAATATACATAAAACAATCAACTCTAACTAAATGGATTTGTAACCTTGATTTATAAGAACTCAGGTTCCAGCATTTTTATTAATTAAATTAATGGTTCTGTTATCTAGAAGATTTCATATCAATGTGAGTTTGTAGAAAAAGTGAAGAAATCATCAAAGCAGAGGAAAGCTGACAGCTGATCATACCGGTGTTTTGCAACAGATTTTTTTCAAATAGAAAATGTTTGTCGTAGGCCTATCAGTTTAAATAAAACACTGTATTAACAATCAGCACTTTAACAAAAGCGTTAACTTTTTCTTTGCAGATTTCTTAATTAAGCCTGCTGGCTGTAATCAGTGGCTCTGTGTAAAACCAAGCCAACAAGCAATTAGCATACATGCCAACTTAGATAATAAACGGCATCATTTTTCCAAATAGACTTGGATTTCCAGGTGTTGTAGTTGTTTTCACTCTCCGGGTGGAATGACTGACCTCTTCAATTTGAGTTAAATTTCTAAATATCAACTCCTGCCTGACTGTTAGCATACATGCTAGCATGTAAAGTAACTATGAAGGAGGTATTGTTTACATTGTCAAAAGGGAATGTTAAGTTTTTCACTGTTTGCTTTACTAAACTATGTTGGTTCTCCACTATTAGCTACTAAGCTAGCCAAGAGTGGAACAAACTTTCTCAGAAGTGTATAGCATAACCTTGTGCAGAAACACATTTGTAGCTGGGCTAAGAAAACACTGGATAAAGTATCAGTCTGTGTGACCAGCTGTTAGCCTTCCTCTGGTATGAAGATTTCTTCACCTTTCCACATAATCATGGTGATATGACATCTTAGAGGTAAGACAACAATTACAAACCTCACTTCAGCAAATTCAAGCTATTCCTTTAATGTGAGACTTTAAGATGTAAATCAGCTGAACAAATGTAAACTATTGTGATGTGATGTGATTCCTCACAGGGGCAGATTCTCCAGCATTGCAAAGCCTCACGGAGGAAGGGTCTGACCCTCCCCTAGTTGCGGTTGCGGCTCCTCCACCCAGAGGGGTCCTACCAGACCGTGAGACTTTGGGTCCGGCTCCAGAGAAACCTAAAAGACCTCAGTCTGTCAACTTGAGTCTGTTCATCCCCCCTCCTCCTATTATACCCGAAGGTAGTTTCACATCCACCGACGTTGCACTTGAAAATCTTTTCCATTCACTCGGGGATGCATTTCTCCATCTCTGTCACGCAGAGATCCCGGTTCCACTTGAGATTTTAGAGGCCGAAGCCACAGGCGTACCAGGATTTGACGATTCGGAGGATGCCTACAGCCCAGAGCTGCCGGTGTCCCAATGTGGGAATGAGGAGCACACGGGTACCGACGTTCCAGACGAGCCAACCCAGTCAGAGTTTTATGGCAACGGGATAACTCATCCAGAAACAGAGGTCCAACCTAAAACAGCATATGGAGAAATTAAGCTGGACAATCCTCTGCAGGAACAATCCCTAAAACCCACTGAGGAGTAAGATCAGGAAGTTCAGCTATTTATCTATTCAGTTTAAAGTGGCGAGTTGTGTCCCAAGAAACTGTGTTAATCAATATTTTGTTCCGTGTAGCCCTCAAGCATCACTCCAGAACATTATGTACGAAAGCAACGACGACGTGTACGAATTCATTAACGTCAGCTCCAGCAAAAAGAAGGCGAAGAGCAGCAATGGCAAGAAACGCAAAGCGCCCCCAAAAAGTAAGTCCAACACATTCTTCTTATTTAATACATTCTTATGCTAGAAATCGATATCAAATTTTGGAGAATTGATTGGAAAAGTTGCATTATGGGAAAAATATATATACTGGACATAAACCCAGGTTGTTGTTTTTTTTGTTTTATTGTTTTTGCATTTTACAAGCTCAAGTAGAAAGCTTCGGCTTCTAGAGATTATTCGGCAAAATAGTTGTGCTGAGGCTCCTTCACCCATACATGTTCATATTTTGCTTTTTCAGCGAGCATCAACTACTGTTTTCCCAACAAAATATCCAGATTTTCTGAATTTGAATGTTTCACATGTTTGCTTTTGGAACTTTAGTTGCTTAATCAATGTTTTTGAAGAAGACTCCGTTTCAGATTTCTGCACGCTCCAATGTGACCTTTTGTTTGCTTTAATTCACAGATCCATATGTCGAGATGGAACAGGCAACGGTAGGTACCGAGGAGTTTAAAGTTTCGAGGAGTTTTTGTATTTTCACTTTTGTCATGTTGCAACTGGAGCTCCAGATTTTGGGTTATATCTCGAGTAGAGAAACTGATTTTTTTTCTTCTACTTTTCTAAATACCGCAGTCAGACTGAATGGAGCGTGATCACCTAATAATGTTTTTGAAGATTTCCCTCAGATTTTCATTTGGATTTTGGTCCTGACTTTGACTGAGTCGTTTCCTCCCATGAATATGATCTAAGTCGTTGTGTTGTTGCTCTGGTTGCATCATTAGAGCTGTGAGCACCGTTAGTTTTCCGCCACTCATTCGTTCTGCTTCTTTGTTGCGTCTGATTCACAGGTTGTGGCAAACTGCATCCAAAACTTCTTGTGGATTTCTCTAAACATTTAATTTCCTCTTGACATTATGACCATAAAAGATGGATTTGCAGGTGGAAGTTGTAGATTAATGAGTGAATCTAGAGCTGATTGATCTCATCAATCGACTAACGATTCATTTTTAAGAGGACATTTTCTTAAAAACGTGATTTCTCTTATATCGAGAGTCGACCATCTTTTCGTAACGTGCTGATTTTTTCCATAATATATTGAATAATAAAAAAAAAAACATTCTGAAATTTTAACATTATTCGTGTCAGCTGTACTAAATACTGACTGAATAAATAGAAAATTGTGGTTTTCTCACATCATTTAACATATTTTTAGGTTGCTGAACAGAAAAACGATGAAAAGAATAAAACATGCGCGGCACTTAACTCTTAGCTCTAGAACTTCGCTCCATGAAGTGCATTAAATCACGACATTCCTCAAAGGCAACCTTGCTTATCTGCATCATGTTTTTTTTCTACCATGCTACAATTTTTCTGTGCTATCCCCTCCACTATTTTTTTGTCACCACATCCTCAGTAACTCCTAATTAAGGAGTTGACGCTGTTCTGTTACGCATCACAGATCTATTAAAGTGAAACTTGAGGAGCTTGTCGAGTGTTTATATTTCAAATCTGCATCCCACACCAGACTCTGTTTTGTCTTTCCCGGTCACGGGTGGCGTTTGTTCTCTAAACTCCACCTCCACATTTTCTGAATTTTCCGGAAAATTCAGAAAATGTGTATATCCTTCTGGCTGCAATGTGACAAAATGTGAAAATGTTTTTGATACTCTCAAAGGGCATTCACCTTCAAAATCAGAGGCGTAGTGTCTTTTTGTTTTCATCTAAAGCAAATAAATTTTTATCTCTGTGAATATTTACAGATTCAGGAGAAAACCAAGACGGGCAGGTTCGGCAGGTAGGACCTTGTTGTTGTTGTTGTTGATTTTTTTGGACCCACTTCTCCAGTTTTTTATTCCTCCCAACCTCCCGAGTGTCGTGTTTCCCTCCCTCGTAATCACCCCCTGCTGTTCAGACATGCCCGCGAGGCAAAACAATTGACAATGACGTGTGCGTCTCCTCTTCCCGCAGGAGCGAGAAGAAGCACACCTCAGAAAAGGCGGACGAGAAGGAGCTGAAAAAGAAGGAGAAGCAGCGGCTGGAGAAGGAGAAGAAGGAGCTGAAGGAGAAACAGGAGCGGGAGAAGAAAGAGCAGAAGGAGAGGGAAAAGAAGGAGCATGAGATGAAGAAAAAATTCAACGTGAGTCGTGTGAAACAGAAAAGAGGAGGAGGAGGTGGAGGAAGGTGGCTGAGTGGCAGAGGAGGAGGGCGGAGTAAATGTCTGGCCTCTCAAACCTGTCAGGATTCATTCCTCGCTGTGGCAGAGCTGAGCAACATGTGCAGCGTGACTAAACACAAGTTTCACCGCTGGCAACACCTTCCTCACATTAGAGATTTTTAACTCAGACCTCTGCTTATGGAGCAGAAATGTTGGAACAAGACTTTAGTTTCTACGGAGACCAGATGATAAAAGACCTTTCAGTATTTTAATCAAGTGTTTAATCACCGGTCCTGCATAGCATTGCCTCAGACGACGGGCGAGACACAAAGAAATGAATCATTTTTTGCAAACTGGTTTCAACTGCCGTGTTCTCGTTTCTTTTTTCCTCAGTGGCTTACAGATGTGTTTTTTTGTTGTTTTTTTTTGAAAGTCCAATTATAATTTCAAGATCAGTGATATCTGGTCCAGAGAGCGTGGATACGGTCGAGAAGAAAGGTGAACTGAGAGAATGGACACCTTTATCAAATTACAGTTCTTATTTTTAATTTTGTTTACTCAACATTGTAAGCATAAATATGCTTTGCCATCAGAGTTGTGGTGAAGCAAAGAGGGAATCGCCTGCTTCTTTGTGACTCCCAGTGGAAAAGCACAGATTTAAAGTCGCCCAAGGAACAGCCCTAAAACAGAGGCAAAAACTTATCTTAATGTGTTAAGATAGACATTAACAAAACAATACATGACAACAACAATGAGCAAAGTTTTAAAAAAGCCGAAGGTTTCACATCAAACTGGTTTGGGCTTCACTCCCCTGAATACCATCAAATTGGTTTCTGATTAGTTTTTTTTTTTTTTTTTTTCCCCCATGACTCATCGCTTTATTGCAGCTGTAAGATGATGGCTGGTCCTGATGTGGAAGGGCTGGTTGCAAAATGTTTCATAGTCTGTATGAAGCTAAATGACAAATTAATGTTAAGAAACATCTGAAAACATTTTCTCTGTTTCAAAATGTGTTTTGCCTAAGTGTCTGAAACAATCTGAGAAGCTTCATCCGCGATCCGTCTCACTTGTTGTTAGCTCAGACATTGACCCTTTCCCTCCCAATTCCCTATATCAAATAAGTCACTTTCTGTGAAAACAGTTCATTTAGGGTCTTTATTGTAGTTCCGTACCATCAAGTCCTTGTTATTGCAGTATTCCTCAGTGAGCACAATGGTGAGTTGTGTACTCACTTTCTTTTCCCATGAATTAGTGTTAAATGATCCCGCTAGGTCAGATTCAATTAGCATGACCACTTGGCCGTGTTAAAGCAGGGCCACTGTGTCACATCTCCGTTTGTGTGTTTCAGGTCACAGGGCATGAGGAAGCCATGTACCAGGCAAAGGTAAAGGTCACCACAAAGGGGCGTAAGCACGATCTTCCCGTCAAGACCGGCGACGTCATCAGCATCATCCGAACCACCGAGTGCCCCAAGGGGAAGTGGCTGGCCAGGGACAGCAGCAACACCTGTGAGCCGACAGCAGAGTGTTCGACTCTGGGAAAGAGAATGCGACGAAGCGACTCGCCTACAAAAACCTGTGTTTGTTCACTCTAGATGGGTACATTTCTGTGGATCACGTGGAGATGGACTTTAAGGAGATTTTGGAGCTGGGAAAGAAGACTCCCCGCAACAGCGCCATCATCGAGGCCGACGCCACCACAGACGGCATGTACGTGTCCCCACCTCAACACCAAGTCCGTCAGCAGGTAGAGGAGAAACCGACGCTGTCCTGATTGACGAGCGTCTGCTTTCTGTTTCTTTCGCAGGGTGCTGAATCACTTCAGTCGTTCAGCGGAAAGCTGTAAGTGTTCGCGAGTGGCGCTCCTGATTGGAGCATGAGTTGAATCGGTCAGCAGCTGTTTGTTGCTGACCGCTTCTTCATGCTGTCCTCGATGTTTTCAGTCTCGGATGACAGTGAGGAGTGGACCTGTGACGACGAAACGTTCTCACCCAACCCTGAAGCTTCTGACCAGTTGCCAGGGTAACCTGACATCCTCGCTGTATAAACACAAAATCCTACCACGTATTTTCATCTAGTTTCTAGAGCAAACGTCCTTTGCACTTGAAATAAGACAAAACTAACTTAAAAGTAACTTTTCAGCTAGATATAGAGGCATATTTTTTAGTAAATACCTATAACTGGAAAAATATCTTCCGATAAATGAAAGTATCTGGATGTAGGACTTTTAATCTACATTCAATAATTATTTTCTTAAATCAACCTTACATTACTTTTAAGTGAGGTTTGTCTTATTTCAAGTGTACTAACGAGACGAAATGAGACAAATACTTTTATTATTTGGTTTTTGCAGTGCAGCCTGATTACCACATTTTTGACACAGTAATTGATTGTGATTAGTTCTTAATCACTTTTTTTTTATTTTACCTTCTCTTCCCTCCTCAGGGTTCACACACGGACTATCTCCATGCCAGAGATGGGTAAGATAGACATCATAGATTATACTCCATATTTGTTGCTTTCCAGACAGGCTCACTTGAAAACACTACCTTGAAGGCAGATGTTAGTACTGATCAAGTCAATGAAATGTCGTACAGCTCGTTTCCTGAAGCTCTACAATCACTCTGATAATATTTTGTACACCAGAGTCAACTGGTGGTAAATCGTGAACTGCACCTCTGTAGGTAACGCGACACAAATCGTGGTTTCTAGAATAAAGGAAGATCATTTTGAAACTTTTTATTAACATATTTGGTACGTTCATTTATAAAGGGTGGGAATTAATTAAGCAGCATTTTGGATTATTGTGTTCAAGGTAAAGGTGCAGAGATTTTTCAACTTGAGGCTATAAATGTCCTTAAATATGCAGAACCCTGAGGTCGAATTGCTTTATGAGTTTTACACACCTTTTTATTAATAAACCACACAGCTACATTTTTGGGGGCTTCTGACAATTGTATACTTGACCTACTTTTATAATTAGCTCACAAATAAAATAGTTTACAGTACCTTCCAAAAGTATTTATACCCCTTGAACTTTTCTAGTCTGTGTCATGTGACAAGTGCAAAACTTATAGAGTGTGTTTTTTGGAAATTCCTGTAAAAAAACAAACAAAAAAAACAATACAAAGTAGAACAAAACTGTTAAGTGGAGGGGAAATTATGTTTAAAAAAAATTGAAATAAATACCAGAAAGGTTGGGCATGCACTTGAGTTCAGCCTCCCTCAGTCAGTACTTTACAGAATAGTAAATTGAAGCCTTATAAAATATCCAATATAACAGCAATAGATTGGATGAAAGTGGTTTTGGCACATATCTTTAAATTTCAGTTTGGACTTTTGACTGGATCTTTCAAACACGTTCTCACTTTGTTTTGGTTTTTCGCATAAACTCCCAATGAAATACTACGAGGTTCGTTGTAAGATGACCAATCGTGGAAAACTTTAAACGTCTTGAATGTTATGGAGAAATCTACAACAGTCCATTGTCTAGAAAATAAAATGCATCAATGCATTTGAGATGAGTCTGTAGTCAGAGATCCAAGAAAAAGTGAAAATCTTGCAGCACTACAGTGCTGTTGCTTTAAAAGAAAATAAGTAGTTAACGTTTCTTGTGAAAACAAAATTTGTGTGGATTTCCAAGAAAAGGCATTCAAGTGACGTAACAGGTGTGTTGATGTATAGCAACAGCAACAAATCCAAGCATCTTTGATGAATTCAGTAGTATTCAGCTGTACTAGTGAGCATATAATAATAGCTTAATTAAGGCAAAAGGTAGTCTTAAAACCTTAGTCTTACTTTTAGCACACAGAACTTATTACTATTTTATTACAACAGGTTGGCAAGTATTTGTTTTTCTTTGTGACCTCTAGAGTCACAAAGTTTTTGGATTTTAAAATCCTGTTGCTCTGCATGCCTCTTGGACTGAATCACTGCTTTGTTACTTGAAGGACAAACATGTCGATTGTGTAACCGTAAAACTGTTAACCATCGAAAATGTGTTGATAAGTTTCAGGTTGTGTCATCCGAAAGAAGATTTTTAGTTTTATTGCGACTTGTTACCAATAATTGGTTCTGTTTCATTTTCTCTTTAAAGGAAACCAGGACCTCGACATAAACCACCAGCACAGCCACAGTGACATGAGCGAAAACCCTCAGATCCAGTGAGTTCATCTTCTGATCATTTTGAGCCAAATAAATAAATAAATAAATAAACAAAAGTTTGAAAATACTGCATGGTGTGTGCCTATCTTTGTACCAGAGCGAGAGAAGAAGCACTTTACAAGTTGGTGACATTCTTCAGCTCACCGAAATCTACGAATCCAACTCCAAAGTAGGTGTTTTATAAACATCCTGATTCTGTGCACATTTTAAACTTTGCTGATTACTCATTTGTTGTTTTTGTTCTGGTTTTTCTTCTTCTTTTTTTTTTTCAAGTGAGCCCGAACCAGAAAAAAGGAGTAAGTTCAGCTCAGTCCATCTTATTTTTAAATTGTTAGCTTTATTACTTTTTTTTTTTTTCTGCTCAATAATTTTTTAATCTTCATCCTGGTTTCTCTGTAGGTCCTACACCTGTGCAGGAAGAAGCCGCTAGTGCGTAAGTAGCCCAAAACTAACGTACACACACACTCGCTCCAAAAAAATCCCAGACATGTTGCTCAACCAGTAGACAGACAGGTTCCCTTCTTTTTTTGTTCGGAATGAGCTGCTACGCAGGAAAAGATGTGAACGTGTTAGTTTAGGTGTCTAAGAGAAAATCAGGTGGACTGGAAAATCAGTCCGATCCTCCCAACAAGCCGGGTCCAGTTCAGATGCAGACACATTGTGATCAAAACACTGCGACTAGGCATGGCCTGGGTACACAGTTTAAGGTCCGCCTTTTTAAGAAAAGCTTTTGGCTTCAGGTTAGGTTTGAAATCTTCCATCACACGACCTTGGTTTTTAATTCGGATTCATCCAGAAACTAGCCGTGATTGGTTCATCTAGTAATTACTTGTACACACGGCGTTGCTCATGGACTGTGTCTAGGGCATTGGACTTTCAATAAGTGGACTACAGATGAGAAACTGAAGAAAACAAGCCGGTGATGTCAGCGTAAAAGCAACAAACCCCACCCTGATGTGGCAGAACATCAAATTTTACCTCCTTAATAGACACACACTACATAAAACAGGCGTGTGTGTGTGTAGTGAGTAATAGACATATTTCATAGATAATAAGACAGGACTTGATAATCCACAGGTTGCAGCTCGTTTCCTCCTATTACGACCCAAGTTAGAAGTGTTTTTTGGTTTGTCAGTATACGCAGCAAAATAACAGTATTACTCAGGTTCAATGGAGCAACACCCATCACTATTATAAAGCTGATGCTAGGCAAGGCAGTTTTATTTTTTATAGCTCAATTCATTCACAGGGTAATTCCAGGCTTCAAGGAATAGAAATAAGACATACATCAGAAACAAGAAATATAAATGAAAAACACATCGTATGAAAACGAACATTGCAATGCAAATATAGGCTAATGAAATGTTAAACCAGTCTTTGGACTTTATGGATGAGTGGTCATAAACAGACATGTTTTCAGTCCTGGTCTAAAAAACAGGTTCTGCACATCTCAGGTTTTCTAGCAGCTGTGTCTGGATCTAAGGATCAGAGAAATTAAATACTGATTTCTTCTGTTTAGTTCAAGTTCTCAGAACAGTAGGTGACCGTGTCAGATGTCTTGAGGGGGCCTACATGGTTCATACCTGATCAGAAACTCTGAAATGTGCTGCAGAGATTAAAGGCCATTGAGTGGCTTACAGACCAGCGAAAAGTTTAAGTTCAGTCAAAGAGAGTCAGTGCAGGAATTTAAGGACTGTTGTTTTGGTATTCATTTTGTGGTGTTGATCAAAACTCAAGAATTTTAGAAAGCTGCAGCTGCCCTAATTCATTTTTGATTGGTTTTACCAAAACCTACTAGAGAGAAGTGTGTGTTCTGACAGATGCACTGATGGATACTTTGGACACAGTGACAGTGGGAGGCATTGGTCAAGTGTTAAAGAGAAACATTAACTTATATGTCATCAGCAAATTGGGACCATGTATATTTTGAATAAAATCAGTCCAAGAATAAAGCCCTGAGGAACTCCATGTGTAATCTTTGTTTGCGCGGATTTATAATTATAAGTAAGTATACAGTAACTTTAGTAGCAGGAGGAATAATTGCTGATTTTCTGTAATAGGAACAATGAAATGATGTTATACATTTTTGATTTCAATATTTGCGTGAAGAGCATGATACTCTAGTATTTCTACTGGCCTATACCGAATTGTGATAGGATGGATATACATGGGTAAGTGCAATATGTATCCAGTCATGATGAATACATAATTACTTTTAAACAGGCCACAGGAAAGTTCAACTCCGGAGACAGAGTTTGACCCTTCAGCCGTCATTTTGCCTCCTCCTGAAATGTACGCAGACTCTGTGCTGGATTCATCGCTGTACAGCGAGGTGAGGAGAAGTCATACAGACTCTCCCAACATCTGCCTGCCTTCCTGATATGTTGAAACAATGTTTCTTTCTGTTTCTACCAGCCAGTCAAAAATCTCCCGCGTTGACCAGGATCTTCCTGCCGTGGCAAGCTGCAGCCATGCGATCCTTTGCCAAGAAACGACATCTTCCTGACTTCAATATTTATCTGAGAACTGCAAATATGGATCAATACACTGAGGAGTGAACCAGCGTCTAGGCAAATGGATATGTTACTACTGTTCCTTGAAGATGTTGGTAGGAGGATTCTTTGTGTTGGACCTAGATGAAGTCTCCTTTTCTCAAGAGAGAACATAAAAGCAATAATAAAAACTTTACAGACTGACACAGACTGGGCAATACCAGAAAAGTGCAACTTGTGGTGGAAGTAAAGGATTAATTAAACGGCAGTTTTTCTACTTTGCTATGCGAACTAAGGGAGGTCTTGCAATCAACTTTTCTTCAGATTAGCCGTCAATCCAAAGTTGGATCACAGCTCAAATAACCCGACAAGAGCCTGAATCTTTCTCCTTGTCTGCATGAAGCGTCAAGAAGAGTAAAAGTCTCAGGGTTTGCTGCAAGGGACTGAATATTTGAAATGATCTAAGACATAAATAACCACCTTCTGCTTTCTCCAACAATTTAACAGTTTCCACAGAATTATCCGGAACTGGTCAGTTTAATTTCCAAGTGTTTGAATCACTGTTTGTTTTTTTTAACTTTACCTTTTCTACTTTTTGTTAAAATTTCAGATAACCACTTTAGCTTGTTTAAGAGTATGTATCTGTTGTTGTTGTTGTGATATTTAAATAATCACTGATGTAGAAAGGGATAGTTTTTTTTTTTGAAGAGAGATTCAATGAAGTTTTCTGCAACAGTTTTCTTACCTGTAGTAGAAAGATGAATGTAGCGCTGGATGGTTGCCTGTTTTAGATTGCAAACAATTTGCTAAGCCTGGGCTAGCTACTAGCTTCTACATTTCTATGGACTTAATCACTTTTCTACAACTCACTGCAAAATGGCATCTTTCCAACAAAGGTGAAGGAGAAATTGCTGATAACTTCACAGAAACCTCACTTCGAAAATTCCAGACCGCTAGGACCGCTCTTATGTAATGCGTTGCATTACATAAGATCTAAGGACTGTGATGTTAACTTCAGAATGGCTTCAGCGCTTCTACAGGTCTAAGTTTTGGATAAAAACGTCAACATCCAGCTTTCTTTTCTATAATTTAACGGTTCTGCGGGTGTCCATGTCACGTGCCTCTGATGCGTCCTCACAAACCGATGTCGAAACTTAAATGTGTGTGTAAAAGCTTGGTAGTGGAAAGACACTCGAGAACGACATTGCTGTTTTTGCATGTTCATTTTAATTTTAATAAATACTCCTTAAAGTGCAAGTCATAACAGTAATATCATGCAGTGCATAACAAGGTCCAAACCCCAATCTTAGACACAAAGATGGAGAAAGACAAGCACACACACACACACACACACGCACACAAAGAGAGACACACACGCCAACAGACAGAGGAAAACACCTTTGTACAAGATAACAGTAAGTAATGTGAACCCACACACACACATCAAACACTCACAACATAGACGGGGTTGTTTAAGGTCACCATTTAACTACAGCTAAACAGAGAGGATAGCTTCGCAGTGGAAAACTCTCCCTTTGGTAAAATCTGTATTTCATGAGGCCTGCTGGTACGTTGCTGAGGATTGATGAGTAACATGCCACTGCAGCTATAAAAGGGAGTGAGCTACATCTGTTGGTAAATACTGTTTATATGAAAACAGTTTGTATACATTCGACCTATCTCTTCCATAGATCTTGTGCACCCATGGTTTTTTTTTTTTTTTTTTCGGGCAGCAACGCGGCGGGCCAGTGCATATTTATAGACAGAATCTGTGTTATGAGGAGAGTCTGGGTTATACAGCTGCATGTATGTTGCAGGTATGCAAGTAATAAAGGGTTTCAGCAGAGGATTAAAAAGTACAGCTTGCACTGTTTCAAAGAAAATGCATCAGAGAGTCTTCGTTCCCTTTAAAACTGGACGGACTTTAGACCCAGTCCTGCGGTCCAGACTCAAACGCTTTGACATCACGTAGACGAGTGTTGGGCGGTAACATGTCATAGTTGTTCCAGCAGTGATAGATTTAGCGACAGGGGATGTTGCTCGTCACCCAGGGTGGCAGGCTAGGAGTGTGGTGTGGACGCACAAGAGAGGGAATAAAAAGGCCAAAGAGTTGCAGCCTGGATGATTTTTCTCCAGCTGTTGTGCATGTAGCTAATGATGATGGAGTTGGAATCTCATAGCTTATGATTGAGAACCAGTTAAAAGGTTAAAATAGGCTTACTGTAGACTGATCAAATAATTCTGCTTAGTTACACCAGGCTGTAAAGATTCACCGCTGTGTGCCAATATTTTCTTTTTAAGGTTTAGTGTTTCTCACAGTATTTTGAAGTCTGAGATCATCGCACTGAAATTTAAAACGGCCTCGGGTGATTTAAAAAAGTGGTTAAAGCTTAATTTAAAGAAGCACTCCGTCCGTACCAAGAATCGCAAATCTGAAAGAATCCATTCAGTAACATCTGTGAGCGCTCTTGGAGTGTGGAGCAGTGAACTGAGCCCAGTGAAAAGAGTGAAAGTGCAGACGGGACAGTCAAGAGGAACCAAACGGGGCAGGCAACAGTACACAATAACATCAAGGTTGAATTGTTCCGACTCCAGCATCTCCGACCTTCCAGGCTTTAAATGTAAGACACACGACAGACTCTCCCTCTGACCTTCGGCACGCATCAAACGTTCACATAAACATTGCGTTGCATTCTTTTAAGGCATCTGTGGGCTTCTGTTCTCCTGCGGCAGTAACACACCACCTCACATGTCACACACACACACACACGCAAACACACAGAGTCGGTGATCTCCAGACTGACCGCCTCACTCCGATTCAAGTGTTTTACTCGCAGCTTGAAAAGTTAGCGCGAAGATGTTTGCAAGCCTGAACCGTTCCAGAGCCACATCTGTTGTTATTCAGCTCAGCGCCGACTTCCTGAAGTCGCAGGCCTCCGTGTTTTTCTAAACTGAAATTGTGCTCAGGCGCCGCTGAAAAGCCGAGCGGCAGCTTGCGTTATCAGAGCCATTGAGTGTGCTGAGCGTCGGGTGAAATGACACAGGCGTGTGACGCGGTCAGATGGCGTGTGTGTGTGTGTATGAGCATGTGCGGCGCGGGGCAGTTGCAAGCAGAAAAATCAATGTAACATCCAACTGTCTGCCGTGCTTTGTTAAATTATTCAAGAATTCGTTCAGCGGAGATGTTTCCAATAGAACTAGTGTTTAAAAAGGAAAATCTAAAAATAAATATGAATCTGATATCTAAATAATATTCTTTTTGGTATATACTTCGATCTACAATAAAATATAAATATACATGAATAACAAAAAGCTTCTGTACCAGCATTATAAAAAACTTGAACTCTATGAAGTAATGTTCCTCCAGACACACCTGTTCTAGTGATCGGTAAGACAAGCGGCAGAACTGACCTCAGATCAGCGTCTGAGGCCAAGTCAGCAGGATGTCCGGTCGTTACATGTTGACGCAGCTGATAAAGGACAGAGGGGATTTGTGATGGTAAACTAGACCTTTGCTGACTCTGATGCGATTCTGACCTCTCCCTTATTTCGATTTTTTTAGTATTTTTTTTTCTCTGGCTTCCACAAGTTCTTTGATACATCTCGGATTCTGCAGCTATTAGCTCTAAAACGCCCCCCGCCGACTTCCGGGTTAACAAGGCAGTTTGGGATTTAGCAGGTTCTCAGCGAGCCAGCGCGGTGATGAGACTGGCGCACATTTCGAAGAAGTCCATGGTGTGAGAGCCCTGACGCGCGGCGAGCAGTGGGGAGCTGCCGGACAGCGAGCCCGGCAGGGAGGAGCTGAGCTGGGGCAGGTCGATGGCGGGGCTGGCCGAGTCGATGCTCAGTCGGGGTCTGTGGAGGCCGGCGGTGGAGCCCGACCTCTGAGGGGTGGACGACCCAGATTTAAAGCCGACCGCCTCCATGATGTCGTCTGTGGGTGACGTCACGGCAGATCGACAAGGCAGTAGAATTAGGCAGCAGATCATTGAATTCCTATGAAACAAGCCTCAAAGTGTGTTGCTAACTCTGCACCACAGGGGTGAGCTAAAAGAGAAAGCAGCTTGAATGGGAATTTCTGACTGCATGTTCTCGCTTCATCTAAAGTCCAGATGTTTAAAAAAAAAAAGAAAAAAGACTCATCTATGTATAAAGTGCCTCTTCTGACAAAATATTACTTAAAGCCTGATAGTTGGCTTAATAAGGACAAGTCAAAGCATGGTATTCTCTTGTGATGAACCAAAAAAAACAAAAACAAAAACAGTTGCAAATAAAACTGAATGTGAACTATATTTTTATCTAACTTCCACACCCAGAGCAGAGTGGTAAGAGGGGCAAACTGAAAAATTCCCAAAGCTCAGTTAGAGTACTCCAACACCGAGCAATATATTTGGGTCATCAAGTCTCAGTAACTACTATAGATGCTATCTATTTGACAATCAGTTGTTCAAAAGTTTAAAAAACTGATGTCTGTAAATTTTGCATTTTGAGCATAAATATGTTCACCACTTACCATCGATGCTCTTGAAGTCGAGGAGGTAGGATCTGTTGTCAACTTGGTAGAGCTGCAGGCTCATTTTCACCAGATTTCCCGTTACTGGATTCTTCCGGCGGACACGCAGATGATACGGGTTCACCACCTGCCAAACAGTAACCAAATGTAGACCTGCACTTTTAAGTTACGATTCTTTACCTTACAAAAAAAAAAAGGCAAATAAAAAAAAAAAAACAACACTGTTACCTTCCAGTCAAAGTTGAGTTGTTTCATGGCTCTGTACACCTCAGCCATGATGTCATACGGTCTGCTCTGACTCCTGATCCCCAGGTGCCATTTGGCTTTCTTCACAGCGAGCGGTTTGGGCCGGGTTGTGTTCAGGGCATCCAGAGGACAACGGGATTTGGGGCTGTCGGCCAGAAGTGGGGGCATCCTCTCTGGGTGGGGTTTGACGCCGGGGGGCAGCAGCATGCCTTCTTCTATGAAGGAGCCCTGCGGAGGACTGGAGGCCAGGTAGAACTCGCTGGCCTGGGTCATGATGCGTCGGTTATCTATGATGAGGTGATAAGCTACTGCTAACTGATCCTACAAACACAGAGGTAGAATTGGAAATGAAACGTTTAACTGTTTTTGAAAATCAGTTTCAATTTAAAGAATCAGGAAAGTGTCTAAATAATATATTGCACACGTTAAATATTTTCTGGTGTGAGGGAAGAGGATGCAGAGGATAGAACTAAATGATGGTCAGATGATTTGCTGTTTCGACCCATGAGGAAGACGTTGTTGCGTATTTTCTGACAGGGTTTCTGGGTACCTGTGGATCGCCGCTGTAGAGACTGGAGACCACTTCAGACTCGGTGCATTCAAACTTCTCACACACTTCCCTGACCGCCTCTTCGTCCAGCACGGTGGCATCGTACGATGGGTCTTCTGGGAACAGGTAGCCCGGCAGGTCCTTCTTAAACCACTCGTGTTCCCTGAAGCAACAACGAAAGGCCACGTGCAAAAGTAATAATTAATGTACAAGAGCTGCAAAAAAATGTGTTTGGTGTAGAAATTTCCAAGTGACAAGATTCTCAACAGTCATTTGGAGATGTTTTTAGCGATCGAAGAGAGGCATGAGCTAAAATATCTTCCAATTTACAGCTCTTGTTAAACTTGTGGGAAGAGAGGACACAGTAATAATAGTGCATTTAACTACCAAAGACTATTTCACCAAAAGAAAAGTTTTGGTTTCTTCAGATTAAGAAGAAAAGACAAGATGAGAGGAAAGGTTAAAGTCTCCAGAAGAAGTGATTAGAGGTGGTAAGAGTTTTCATCCCCAAAGGAAAAAGTACCAGGCAGATGTGAATGCTTGAGTGCCTCTCATGAAGAGGTATGTATGTCTATAGTGTTTGCATAAGTTTACCTAAAGGCATGTCATTACGTGTCAAAAGTGTTTTTTGTTTGGGTATTCCCTTTCAGCACCACAAGGGGAGGGGCAACATTATGCGCGACAGGTTTAAAGAGGTTGAAGTGTTGTTTTCAACATACACCAAGCCTGTTTGGTTCCCTACTGGGACCAAACAGGCCTTGCAGCAAATCCTTGGGGCTCAAAGCGGCTAAACAGCTGATTAAATTGGACTCGGAACACACAGCGCGACTCGTTACCTGATGTCTTTGATGGTGGCTCTCTTAAGTGGATCCACCTGCAGCATGAGCATGAGCAGCGACGCCACGGAGCGGTTCAGGTACTCGGGGATGTAGAAGACGCCTCCTCTGATCTTCTTGAACAGCGTGGGGACGTGCTCGTCGTCAAAGGGCAGAGTGCCACACAGCAGGGCGTACAGGATCACTCCGCAGCTCCAGATGTCCACCTCTGGGCCTGCGTACAGCCTGAACGAGAGAGGAAGATGAATGAAAACGCTCTTCACTGCGTTCGTCTGCAAGATGTCGAGTAAAAGCTGCGATAATCTGCCACATTTCTCACTTCCAACAAAAACATATAGATGGTTTTGCTGAAACACGACATGCACACGTTGACACGGCCACATAAACGCAAAGTTGTGTTGTTGTCTGAAGCTTCTAGCTTACTGCCAGATTTCAGTTTTAGTCTCGTCCGACTAGAGAAACTTCTTTAACGTGTCTGTGTTCCCAATATCAAATGTGGAAAAAGTATTTGCGCACATATTAAATTACAGAGAGGGAAACTCCATGCACACCAAACGTCTCCAGATTTCTTGCTGTGAAAATATAAAAATAAAATGACAATAGCATTTTCCTTCCTCTTCACAGCGATGGATGACTTTGAATTTGACAGTCAGATAAAATCCCAGTAAAATAAACTTAGCCTGTAATGTAACAATATGGATGTAAACTGTGAAATGAAGCTAAAAATGGCTTGATATTAGATATAAAAACTTAATATGAAACAAGTCACTCTGTAAGGTTAGACAGCCCCATTATTTACTGATCTCTTTACGATAGGCTGGGAAAGTACTGGGCCTCTCCTCATTTGTTTATCTTTCATTTGTACATTGTTTCAAAGAGGTCTCAAAGAACCAAATCTTAACAGCTTTGAAATATTTTTCAATTTGTATTTTTCTCACAACAAAGAGCTTTTATTTTCCCATATCTGGTTCTTCAAAACTACCCAACACTTTTTTATTGGACAACAAGGCACCATGTGACAAGAAAAAAAGTAGAAAATTGACTTTTTTTTTTATTGGTAAGGGCCTAATAAATATTAGGCTTGACAATGATCCAAAACTCTCTGACAATTCAGTGTAAAAATAACTTGACTAAAAATCCTAACTGAACCTAGATAAGTGATCTTTTTTTTCATTGTGACCCAGAATGGAACCAAAGGCAGCCAACACCAAAAGCAAACCTATTAGCTTCTCCTTTAGCAGGCAAGAATACTAGAGGTTTGTAGATTTATATAAATCACTGCTTCTGCTATTCTCATTACGTCTGTTTCTCAGGCAGTGGTGACTAAGGTGTTTCCTGAAAGCCTAATACCTAAGAACATCCATCTGAATTATTCATGTGATTGCAAATCTAAGCACACACCTTCCTGAGATGACCTCTGGAGCTGCGTAGTTGGGCGACCCACAGCTCGTTCGTAAGAACTCTCCGTCTGACATCATGTTTGAAAGTCCTGTAAGCCAATCAGAAGGCAAGCACAGATTAACAACCGTCTTTTATCACTCTGACAGTAACAGGCAAGACCCAAAGAGCCCCCTGTGATCAAATTATTGCCTTTAATCCTTCGATACGGACAGGCTAAATTGAATATTGCCATGCAGCGAGGGCAGAGTTACACACTGTGGACACTGTGAGATCTTTATCCTCCTTCACCCACCAAGAGCCTAAGCTCTAAATACAAAGCTCTTCTAATTGGATGAGCCTCTCTCTGACTAACACAGCCTGTGCCAAACACCAAACATCAGACAGGGTGCGATTTGCTGACCTTCACTTTATCTGTCCCTGAGCACTCCCTCTCTCTCTCTCTGCTCACCAGAGTCTTTTAGCTCGAAGCCAAAACACTTCTCCCGCTGTAACCCTCAAACCCCCCGCCGATTCCTTCCCTATCAGATGACACTGGGCCTCAAGGCTTCCTGCCAGACTTGATATGAGACCTGGCCGTTGCTAAGGGACGTCTGGCGGCGCACGAGGACCCTCGCCTGTGTCAGAAAATATTTTCCTTCTTTCTTGGTCATATTGCATCAGCCATTCTGTCTTCAACCGGAAAAATGAATTCTCCGACAGGACTCTGACGACGTCCTTATTCGTATTTGAATGTAAAACTACAGTAACGTAATTGAAGCTTAATCAAACTTTTACTTAGTAACTCTGATATATATTCTTCCTTAACCGTTATGAAAGAGGGGCGTCCAAAAGTTTGGTCACTTAGGCCGATATCGTCAAGTTAGAAGGATTTGAGGGCCAAAAGAATTTACCTACTCATCAATAAACTAACTATGCTACACTTTAATTAAACAAACAAAGTAGTCAGATTTGTTGTTGGAAAGAGAAGTGTAAATTATTATAAATAAGTTATGATTTTCTTTCACTGGTATGCAGGGTAATAAAATATCTTATTAAAAGAAATTTGCTAATTTTCTAGATTTCTAGCTTGAAAAAACTAGAACAAAATTTAGTCTTTTCTGAGCTGTAACATCAAGATTTAGGTCACTCTTTGTGAATGCTTGCTTTAGCAAAGTTTAATAAATTAATTAAAAGAATATTTGAGGGCAGCAAAGTCAAGTTTTGTGTAAAAGTCGATAGATAGATTTGGTTCTTACAAGCAAATGCAAAAAATTTATTTAAAGATAAATAATTGGTGTTCTCGCTGACGTTTTCTATTGTAAACTTTTTACTTTGTCTGTCACAACTTTGCCCTAACTAAAAAAATAACATTTCTACGTACATCAAACACCAGGGTGCACTTTGGACGCCCCTGCCTTATGGTGTATTTCTATGGGATCTTACCAAAGTCGGCAATCTTGGCGTTTTTGTTGGCGTCGAGCAGGACGTTCTCGGGTTTGAGGTCTCTGTGGACCACCATGTGCCTGTGACAGTAGTCCACAGCTGAGATGATCTGCTGGAAAAGACGGCGAGCTTCTGAGTCCTCCACCTAAGGGACACGGCGGGAGTTGAAATGCATCAGACGTTGTCTGATGCAATTCAGCTTGATTTTTCCGTTTTTCTTTTCATCTAAGGTTCTGTGTTAGACGTGAGAACTGAGAGAATAACTGCACAATCTTTCGGTAACAAATTCATGTCTGATCTTGTGGCTGTATTCCAAGATTTATTCGTAAACAGACTGAAAGTGTTGCCATGCAAATAGTGAAAGCTGCATTAGTTGGTAAGAGTAACAAAGAGCTAAATTAAATGCTAATGGAATATGATTAGATAGAACATATTTTCCTGAAATGTACTTATATACAACAGGAATTATGTTGCATCTAAATGAGCTGAGTTTGAAGATGCAGACTTATTACAAAAACTGGAGTCCAGTTCACAAAAATCTGGTTTTGCCTGAGTCACTGACTTATTCTTCATAAGTATTTTTAGATCAATTTAACAGAACTGTTGTAAAGTACACTATTTAACCTACTTCAGAAATCTCCTTCATAATTTAACCTAGTGATTCTGAATATTAATATATACATTAGAGCAGTGGACAGAAAGTAGTGTTTTACCCTTCCGTTTTTGCAGATGTAGTCAAACAGCTCGCCTCCAGACACATACTCCATGACCATGAAGAAATCTGTTGGTGTACTTATTACCTGGTAGCTGGAACAAGAACACGATGTGTTAAAATGAGCTCACTCCAATTTGACTTATAAACTCTGTTTATAAGTAGAGAATTTGTCCCCAACTTGACTGAGAACACAAAATAACAGCAAAGCCTGACCGGTGCAGGTAATTCTTTCATAAAGGTCGGGTTTATTACACCGCAAGATCAACCTCACAAATTGCTGCTTTGGGAAGATTCTGCACTTCATCACAATCTACTTCACTCCTGTTAGTGGAGCGCTCCAGGCCCAGTACCGTGAGGGGAAGAAATCCAAATTAAGTCTCAATCCTTTCCCCTCTATGTAAACATGCAAAGCTTTAATGAAGTCAAGTTAATAAAATCACTGTGATCCCAACATCTGGAATGTGTTGCTTTGGTCTGCTTGTTGTTGTGTAGAAGATGCTGGAAATATATGCCTCTGTCTAAGTCACACAGCTTTCCCGGAAACGACCTGAGCGCTCACACAGCTGTCACCACCAAACAGCGTGAAAGTGTGTACTAAACCCGACTCTCACCTCAAAATAACACAGAAATTGTTGGGTGATGAAAAAATAAATAAAATCCGAATGGTTTGTAAGTGAAACCTCTATCACCTTAAGCAGAGATTTGAAGTGGAAAAGGGGAGTGGATTACTTCATATAGGCCCACGCTTGGGGGCTTGTGTGTGTCTACAAAAGAGGTAATGTTATTATCTTTGTGTGTTCTGACTCGTGGGAACCCTGTAGACATGACCCGTACAGAACCGCGATAGTAAACACGCAGGAACAAGGAAGCCCTGCCACCATAAACAGACAACACAGCATAGCACAATACCCGCATTAAGCGCAGCCGGATATAGAGTGCCGATAAGTTTGATGCCAGCTGCTTGTCAGCAGAGAGGCTCTCACACTCGCCTGAGGAGTGTGTTGTTGTCACTCTCCACTTACAGCTTGATGATGTGGGGGTGTCTGAACAGTTTGAGGTTCTGGATCTCCCGCTTGATTTTCCCCACAACATCGAGACTGCGGATCTTCTGTCTGTTGAGGATCTTCACGGCGACTTTGTGGCCCGTTAATTGATGTTGTCCGACTGCAACAGCAAAAAACACAAGCAGGGCGTCGGTTTCATAAATATGTGGAGAATTAAGGCTCAACAACATGAGATAATTTTTGAAACTGCAACTGTGTAAACCTTTTGAGCTCAATGGCACTGTTGATATGGGGAAATAGGCTCACCGCGCAGGGCGGCATCAGGTCAGGAGTGGCACAAACATAAAGATATGAAATGGGTTGAAACCTGCATTCTATTTCTTTAAAACAAAATGTACTTTTTTTTCTCCTTTTTTTGCTAAATGAATACTCATACAAGATTAAATATCGGTATTCAAAAAACTAGTGACTGACAGGAGAAAAATAAGATGAGGGCGATATCGGCGACAGATTAAATCCAATCAGATCTCATTTTACCTGCATGGAAAGGCAGGCTGTTTTTTTTTTTGTTTTTTTTGTTTTTTAATAGCCAATGGGACTGGAAGTTGTTTCAAATAAAAGGGCAAATAATTCACCTAAGTTTGGGCAAATGTTTTTGTTTTTCCCCAAGATGTAGAAAGCTCTAGAAATCCATTCTTCTATGACTTCATAATTCAGTTGAGTAAAGATAATATAAATTTAGCAGACTAAAACTAAAATTACAAGACAATTAAATTGTGAATAAAACCATAGTATGTTTTATTTAGAAAACTAAAAGTAAATTAAAATTTTAATTAATGCATTGACTATAGGAAGGCTTCAGTCATTTTTCATACGTTTCGGCTCTTATTTTTCCTGTCTTTGTTGAGGGGTGTCGGACTTTTCTGTCAAAAACTGTGAATTGATAATATTATTGCAACTGTCAACACTTTATTTTTATGTTTTATTTATTTATTTTTAGCTGTCGACGCTTACCTATGGAGTTGAACAAAATAATACATTTATAAAACATTAAATACAATTAACTTTTTTATTATTATTATTCTAATTCGGCATTAAAATATCTACTTACAAATCCTTTTTTATGATTTACTTGATGTTATAAATGGTATAAATAGTAGCTGAAGATGAGTTAGCTTAAAACATAACTTAAGCTGCACTCTCAGCAAACAGGAGTGTAGGGTGAAAGAGCTCGCAAGGTCATTGTGAGAGCACCAAAACTAGCTAAGAGAAGATAAATACCCAGCAATGTGCTTTTGAAGCACAACTCAGCGTACGTGAATGGCGTTCTTGCCTTGACAATAAAAGCTAACCCGGTGTAAACATACTGAATTACCACCCGGTACACGGGTACCTTAAAATCCGTTATCTACAGTTTTAGGCTTACGACCAAACTGGTCGGTCCATGCGTCTTTCATAGTCCTGATTAAAAATCCCACCGCAACACAACGGTTCCTTTATTTTTAAACACAACAATGTATAGGTGTTAATTTTGGTTTTGAATCTCTGCTCCCCTTCGTGTTATTACACCTGCCACAGCTGATAATTGTGGCTACCAAGAGGTTCTTCGGTGAAAGAATTTGACTTTGAAGCGGTCGAATTCGCAGACGTCCTCTACGCAAAAATCCAGTCAGAGTCCGCCTCTAAAAGCGTAGAGTTACGCTGACTGCTTACTGTCAAGTTCAACACGGTACGCTATGACAGGAGGCAGGGCCACTAACGTTAACTACTCCGACTGACAGCCGTAAATGCACATATTTACGTTTGACGTGACACGAAAACATGACTTAACTCTTTACTTTCCCGAACGTCCCCACTCCGAGTGTGTCGCCGAGGATGTAATGGCCGATCTTTACCCTGCCTTCGTGTTTCTGTTGCTGCCGCTCTGCCATCTTCTCCGTTACCGACGGCTGGGCTCGCTCGCGCGGTGCGCTGCGGTGCGGTGGGTGTGCTGCTTGTCTGCTGTCTGTGGGGCAGCACGGAGGGGCGGGGACAATTCTGACTCTTCTCACCGGCGACTTGAAGCCGCTGCTGCTGAGATTAATGGAAATGCTAGAAACAAGCATCCATCCCCAAGCAGAAATAGCGCAATCCGTTCCCTCCAGAAGTCGTCTCGTTATCAAATTGAAACCGTGTCAGTACAGCTGTTCCGTGAAAACTTTCTAATCAAAACGAACACATCCTTATTGGAACATGGTGGTGGCAGCATTATGCTGTGCTATGGGGATGTTTTTCTTCAACAGGGACATAGAAGATGTTCATAGTTGGTGGGAATGCAAAAAACTGTAACAATCAAAAGAGGAGGAACCAATTTAGTCAGAGCACACGTGCTGACAAAGTCTTATTTTCAGTCTGGACTAAATGACTAGTCAACTTGTTAAAGTTATAAGCAAATGTGTTTTTAGTTGTCTCTCTTAGACTTTATAGTGTCTGAATGTATTATAGCATAAAGTCTAAAGAGGGTAAAACTCTTTCTGAAAGATTGCTTTGCCATCTGTTTTTGGCAGCTGGACCAGTAATTTAGTTTTTTTTCTTTGTAAAAATGCAAATTTGTTAAGAGGCTATTAACTTGATGGCTCTCCTACAGTCCAGTGATTAAAGGTCCAGACTCCATTGGGTATAAGTGGTTTTTATGTAATGGCAAATGTCTTTTGCATTTTATTTGTTTATTTATTTTTACTTTTTTCAGCATGCAATCTACATAAAAAATAATAAATACTGTGAGGCCCTAATCTATTTTAATTTTAGACTTTTCTACCTTATTTGTACTGAGGAGTTTGTTGCTTTGCCAATTAAGTGTGGGGTTTCATAATTTGTAGGTGATATTTTACTTTAGCACATACAAGCTAACGGTACTGAACATTCACATATTTCTTAAAAAATATATATATATTTAAATGTTTGTACACTGAAGGCAACGTCGGACCCATATAATCATATCTGTTTTATGGGTCCACAAAGTTGGCCAGTAAAACTAACTCTGACATGAATAACTGTAAAAAAAAATAAAATAAAATAAAATAAAATAAAATAAAATAAAATAAAATAAAATAAAATAAAAAAATCATCAGCGAATGTGAATTTGAATTTACTTGAAATACTTGAATTTTACCACTAGATGTCAGTGTTTGATTAATATATCAACCGCGCTGCTGGGGTATCTTAAACTGGGATTGGGACAAGAGGATTAACATCTATTGCTATATATATATGTATGTATGTATGTATGTATGTATGTATGTATGTATGTATGTATGTATGTATGTATGTATGGATGGATGGATGGATGGATGGATGGATGGATGGATGGATGGATGGATGGATGGATGGATGGATGGATGGATAGATAGATAGATAGATAGATAGATAGATAGATAGATAGATAGATAGATAGATAGATAGATAGATAGATAGATAGATAGATAGATAGATAGATAGATAGATAGATAGATAGATAGATAGATAGATAGATAGATAGATAGATAGATAGCCCGTATCTTGCATATATGTGCTCTTTAAACTTAAATCCCGCATTTTCTTATGTATTGTGAAAGATAAAGCTTATAGAAGTAACTTATTTTATTTTTTAAACAACTCCATCACCTGTAGAGTCGCTATTTATCCACACTGTGGGCCGGGCAGATCCTGAGCGTGGCGCGCCTGGACAGGGGCCACGGGGGCCGCTGCTTCCCCTCCCCGGTCAGAGCTCACTCAGAAAGATATCCATGCAGGGGATGACGGCCCACCGCTAGTGGAGGGAAGAGGAGGAGGGCCGAGCCTTGAAGCTGCCGGGGGAACTTGAAGAGAGCAGGAGGAGGAGGAGGAGGAGGAAGAGGAGGAGGAGGAGAGGAAGATTGATATAACCAGAGCGGCTTTCGATGGGCAGCGCAATTTTCTCTCACTCCCAAAAGTTTGAGCTGAGACCGATAGACGGGGAGCGGGCTTTCCATTCATTTCGGCCGCAGACAACTTTTTCTTGCGCGAATCCGTTCAACTTTTGTTTACGCTCACGTCCTTTTTTTCCTGTTTTTTTGTCTTTTACGTTTTCCCTCTTCTTCTGTTACTTCTATAATCCACGACAAGCCGTCATAACCAAGAGACTCCGCGGTATCTCCGAGTGGGAAAGTTCAAAATTTAAAAGGACGCTTCCAGATCCTGACACTTTTTTCCCCCTCCTCCTCCTTTTCCTCCTCCAAGACCTGCAGCGCGCTGCGGGATTCCGAGCCGAAAACTGTGAGTTCTTCAATGCAACAGTACGTGTATGAGAAAGCGATGGCCCAAGAGACGAGGAACGGCGGAAGCTCCACGTTAAACAACAACAACGGCGTGGACAACAGCAAGAAGAAGCTGCTCATAGCGCTCGACATCTTCTGCCTCCTGCTTGGTAAGTTTACATGAACTTTCCCTATCTCTGGCAAGAGTTTGCATTGACAGCGGCTCTCATGGAAAAAGATGAAACACCTCCAAAAGTGGATAAGCAAAGCACAACCCCGCGCTTTCCGAAGGCGTTATCGTTTCCAAAGTGGTTGTTTTTGTTGCCAGCCATCTGCAAGCGCTAGACAAGTTATTAATCGCCAGCATCCTCTTATCATCCAGCTCCAACATGGCATGGCAAGCGAGGGAAACCAGTCACTAAGCAGCCCACTGACACCTTTCTCTCTCTAAAGGACAAACACACATTACTTTTTTATATCCAGAAAACTGCAATAACGCATATTGAAAACATTGAGCTCATCCAGTCTGAAAGAAAAACAAAACTGTCACTTTGTGTTACAGGCAGGTGGAGAGTTTTTTGGGGGTTTTTGGGCGGGGGTTCTCAGCTAAGACAGCTGCAGATGAAATGCCCTGTCATCGCCTAATATAGTGATCATTTCAAAGCGTTCCTGCTGTACTCCAGCATGCCACAGGGGCTGGGGTGGGGGGCAAAGATCAGAGATGCACCAGCCATTTGCCCCCTGATTGGTTCCGATTGGTTGAATAGTGTAAACTCTGCTTCTAAACTTGGTTTTGAGTTCAATGAAAATGACTTGCTTTGAAGCAAAATCGAGGATAATCTTGTTATTTACTTGTCGTTCGATAACTTTGAACCACCGCCCGTTTTTTTTCTCTTTTAGGTGTTACAGCCCTTAGACTTAAAAGAACATTCTGTCAAATCCAGTAAAGTTTTAAAAAAACCAAACAGGAATCAGTACTGGTCAGGAAAAGCCGGATCAGTGAAACTCTAATACAAATGTTTTGCAGTTTCTTCTAACCTGCCCTCATTTACTGCCCTCAAAAATAGCCAGTCCACCCCACTGACCCTGTTTCCAGCCCTCCCAGTCCATCTTCCACGGCTCGCCCCAGTTACCCTGTTCGTGTGAACTTTAACCCAGAGGGGTGCCTCCCAGCTAGAGACGTCCTAACTCAGAGATGAGGGATGTCGATGGAAAAAGTCTGACCGCTATCGGTATCGATCTACAGCTGACGAACTGTCCCGGAACGAGAGGCGAGGCCGGTGGTGTGAGCTTGTTTGTGTGACGTCCAGTTTGTGCACTTGGTATTCAGTGGGTGTCCCGTCCAGATTCTGGACTCGCTTGGTGTGTGTGTGTGTGTGTGTGTATGTGTGTGTGTGTGTCTTTCTTTGATAGCTGCTTTGTTTTTGGCTGCTGTCACTGTTGCCCGGTCCATTCAGTTTTCAGTCCCCTTCGTGTCCCCTCGTTTCTTTTCTCCCCTTTTTTTTCTTTTGGAGGGGATTATGGGAGTTGAGCTTAACTTCTCCACATTCTCTCCCAGAAACCTTGCAAATCTCTGGCCAGCTGCCCCCCTGAATCACTTTCCTTCTCCCTCTCTGTCCAGGGGAATAATTTCTTGAGCAGGTGCTGGGGCCGAGGAATGCCTCTCCAAATGCTGTACGACTGAGTGGGCTTTCAGAGGAAGCAGGTGGGAGTCCCGGCGACAGCGCCACCAGATCTGAGAATTTGACTTTGTTGCACAGAAGCAGATTTTTAATTTTATTTTTTACTACCCGGTTGCTACAAATGGTGCATATTAACTCCATGTTCCCCTCTAAAAACACTCCAGAGTGACAACGGATCTGCCAAACAGATGCAGAGTTTTCCGTTTACATCAGCTTGCCTGTTAAAGAACCCCCAGACAGAGATACGGCGTTTCATCTGTGCTTGTATAAATGTGGAAGAGCTTCGGGCACATGTGGAGCGAATTTCCTGCACAAACCAACTTCCTTTACTGGTGCATCAAAAGTCAAACACACACACGCACACGCGCACTCGCACAAGCACGCACTCATACAAATGCATGCCTGTAAACACACGCTCATGTAAACACACAATTGCAAGTGGGCGCACAAATTCTCCTTTGTCATGCTAAACACAAGTCTGGCTCTCGGGTGATTATTGGTTGGCCCACTTTAGCGGTTTAGGGGGTAGGGGCAGGAGGGGAGGGGGTAAAAGAGAACAGAAGGGAGGGTGGGGGTTATCAGGCACTCTGAACGAGGAGTGAGGAATGCGGGTGTGCAGGGGGCTCAGATGCAGGCCTGGTGTTGTTGAGCAGCTTTTGTCCGCTGCGTGTCAGAAAAAGGTTGCGTTCTTCTCATGTGCATTAATGTACCATTAGCTTTAATTAGTCAATATCAAGCCAGCTGCGGTCCACACATTCAAAGTGTGGGTAGTGTCATCTTTCAGCCAACCCGACCATCACATAACCTCAGGCTCTGCTAATGAGTCTGTTTCGCGTATATAATGAGTCTGGTCGTCCGTAATACACAAGGGAAATCTTGATCAAGACAACTTCACTTGCGGTGCTGTGAAAAAAACCCCACGGGTTTCTATTGCTGTGTTTTTACTTTTTGGTTACACTTAATTCAGACCATCAAACAACTTTTAATATCAAACTAAGATAACTTGAGTAAATGCAATAATGACTTTCAATTCTAATGGGCAAAGGCTATCCACATCAAACTGGCTTGTTGCCCTTGTTAAATCGTTAATTAGCGGAGATTAACTTTTTTTTTTTTCCAGCTGAGGTCAGTTTTGGTTGCCACATCCCAGCCTTAATCACTACCAGGCCTGAGCAAAGTAGTCGTTTAAACAGAACCTGCCTGACAACATTAAGGCACTAAGGCGCCCCAATCTAAAAGGATGTACGACAGATGGGAAGCAAATCCACTGACATTTACTAGTCTAGGAAAACGTTACAGAGTCTTTTTTAGGGCTTTTGGGCTCCAGAGAACCACAGCGAGAGTCCTTATCCACAAACGTAGAAAACATCGGCCGGTGAAGAACCATCCCTGAAGTGACCATCGTACCAAAACTGCTCCGACACACCTCAGAGACTGATCCCGGAGGTCACCGAAACTTTTTAAAGTTTTGGATTTTGTTGCATCTTATCATAAAACTAGCATGGCGTTTTCAGAAAAAGAGCAGTACATTGACAATAAAAGGTAGTGGTGGTGGTGTGATGGTCTGGGACTGCGGCGCTATGTCAACCCTAGACAACTGTATGTAATTACAGCAACTCTGGATCGAGGCTCTCTGCCAAAAACGTGGACTGGCCGAGTCAAGGCCAAAGTTTAAACTTGATCGAACTGACATGGACTGACCTTAGACAGACGAAAGGTTTTGGAAAACCTCCCAATGTGGCTGAATTAAAATAATTTGGTGAAAGATTTCCCACAGTTGTGTAGAAAAACTCTTTGCCTTTTGTAATAAATGCATGATGACACAACCATCTATCCAGTACAGTTGGGATTTACTGGTTTAGGGGCCTTTTTCCCTTGATTAATAATTTGAAAGTTGCATTTTACATTTACTCAGCTTATCTTTGTCTCATTACAAGAAAAAAAAAGTGGATTCACAATGGCGCAATTGGTATTTTTGTTGCTTTTTATCAACAATGGATGGATATTAAACATGTAAGTTTGACAAAAAAAAAAATACACAAAAAAACCCCCAGAGATCTGTTAGGAAGACAATACTTCTTCCAAGCACTGTAATAAAAGCTGAGATTACGTATGCAATAGGAAAACATGAAGCCAAATTCTCCTCAACACCCAGCTGTCACCGCTTATGATCCCTGGCAGCTGAGCCTGAACTGTATGTGCTGATTTCACCCTGGCTCCACTTCCAGCCCCTTACAAAGCAAGCACCACGCGCTTGCACTATAAATACGCAGACAGCCGAGTTTTGCTCTCTCTCGTTTGGCGACGTGCTGTCCGCTGGAACCTCCGGCGGGCAGTTTCGCAACATGTTTATTGTGAAAACGCTCGGCGAAAGCGGCGGCCACCCGAGCTCTCAGGAAACCGTGCTCTCTAAAGTGTAGGCTTCACTTAAACTCTGATTAAGTTTTACACAATGCAAAGGAAAATACAGTATTGTGTGGCTGCGCGTTCGCATGTGTGCAGACGTGGTTCCGCGTTCCATGTTCATGTACGACCGTTTTGGATTGCTGCTCGGTCTTGTGGCTTGCATTTAAGGCTCTTTCTGTGTCTTAAAAATGCCACAAGCATTTCGAATCCATTATCCAAAGTTCTGTGATCTATAAAGCATTAAGGGGAATCCATTTCAGCACTGGCCCCTGAAGCGCTAACCTTATATCTCTACCTTTAACAGCAGTTAGTCACCGAGTCCCGTCGTTAAAGCTGGAGATTTAACTTGTAAACCCCCCAGCAGGCCTATTTCCATTTTATTGAGAAATTCTGGGCAAATGTTTCCCAGAATTTTCCAAATTCCTCTTTTGCCCAGACTCTCTTGCCGAGGTATCTGGGGGAGTGAGTGAACCAGAGGGCACAGGATGTGTGTGTGTGTCTTGGAGCTCAGGAAAGGGTGGGAAACGGAAAGGTAGTGTAGTTCGAAGGAAGGTGTGGTTGTGAAATGAGATCCTGTCTTTTTTTTTTCTCCTCTCACAATCTGTTTCCAGCCTCACCTCCCCTCCCTCTGTCACTCCATCCTCATCTTAATTGCCAAGAGAGAGCCTTAAGTCATAAATAAGAAAGCGGGGGCAGTAGGGGGAGCACAAGCAGAAGAACAATTTAGGTAAATGCATGTTTATGCTTTCCATTTTTATTTCACAAGCTCTAGAAAATAAGTCACATTTGAATTAGAGGATTGTGTGGCACTTCCTAGAAACCCAGCTTTCAGAGAGCAGGAGATAACTACTATTTGCCAAGTGTCTACAAGAAAAACTGTAATCAAACAGAAAGTGGGAGGTCCATGCACACAAACCCAAATATAGGCTCCTATCCAAAACTGATGACCTTAATCTCAGGGCAAATATGTTTAGAGCTGCAGGAGCCTGCAGGGACCAAAAAGAAGTTTTCTTGCTGAAGTAGTCAATTCACAGAAACCGTTTTAGCCCAGAAAAGGGACGATAGTCGTCAGAACCGATCATTTTTTGACAAATAGCTGCTTATTTATTCATACTATGGAGAGGCTACCGAACTCTCTCATGTCTTCTGTGTCGCTGTCTGCCAAGCTCAAAGGTAACACAGAAGACTGATTTACATATGATAGACGGTTTGTGGCACACCGGCTCTTATAATTACAGCCAAAAGCTTCATAAAACAGTATTTGGTTGTGATTTTATGTGATTGACAAACACAGAGAAGAGCAAAAGACTGAAGTACACAAAAATAACGCAACCTTATGCATTTAATGCTTACGAATCAAATTCTGGAAAGCTCTCAGTTCATTGTTGTCCTATTTCAGGCCTGAAGGTTAAACTTGTCTTAACTCGGAGCGCCTTTTTCAGCATTTTTCATGTCTCCTGTGGTTTGTTGCTAATGCTAATACCAATTTCTGTGCATTTGAGAATGACAAATTCAAGAGCCGTGTGGCATTTCTGAGCTTCAGAAATTCTTCACAACATGTCGCGATTTTAAACTTCTCCGAAACCGTCCCTCTGATTTGTTTGTTCTTTGATCTTCATGCAGTTTGTTCCCAAAAAAATCCCAGAGGCCTTCACATAACAGCTGAATTTATCCACTCATGAATTGCGCTTGTTTTAAAACTGGTGAATTAGAAAAATGGGACTGAATACAAGTGCATTCCATACTTTTATGATTTGTATTTGGAAAACTATTTGAAAACAAAAGATTTCTTTTCCTCTGCTTCACAAGTTTGCTCTGCTGTGTGTTGGCTTTATACATGAAATCCCAACAAAGTCTGTTAAAATTTGGGGTAGTAAGTAGGGATGCACCAATTCACTTTTTCCACTTCTGATACCAATACCGAAATCGAAGGTTCAGCATTGGTCGACCTGCTACAGAAAAAGTGTTGAACTGACCTAAAACGTTTTTGTTTTTTTTGGTTTTTTTTAAAACACAGACATCAATGTACTGAATTAAATGTTTATTTGTTAACTCTGCACCACAATAGCACACTTACATGCACCAATAGCTTCACAAGCTTGATCAAGCATGTAAAAACAACACAACTTTAATTTGTTCAGTCAGTGCAGTTAGGAGTAAAACAATCAATGCTAAATAAATAATAAAGATACTGACAAACAATGATGACTATATTGGTCATACGTAAAAAAAAAATTAAAATAAATCAACAAACCTTCCTTTAAATGGTTCATAAAGAGCAATTAGGATTTCTAAATATAACACTAACCAAAAAAGTAAAGCTTGATGTTGCTCAGAGCACACAACATAGAATTAGGCTGAATAGACCCGACATACTGTCACCGTCTAGAATTTTTCTCAACATTGGGAGCGGTACAGACATGGATATCGGATCGGATCTGCCATCTTGTCTAATGGTAAGATGACTCCATGTGGAAAAAGTTCAAGAGTTACTCCTCCTGGTGTGATTACATAGCAGTGTGTACCTTTAAAGGATAACGTTTAGTGTCTACCCCATGGCTGCAAGCCAAGGAGAGGTAAGGACAAGTTAAGAAGGTGACGAGCGTCCTCTGGCAGAAGAGAATCCTCGCATTATGTAACAAGATAAAGATCAGCAGATGTTTGTGGCAACAGTGGCTACTACCTCCCCAAGAATGGCTGGCATGCAGAGTGTGCATACTGTGGCTGAATGTGTGTGTTTGTGCGTGGTGTGAAGGAGAGCAGACGGGGTAATAATGTTTCTTTAACATATTCGGCCCGTCGCTGGGGACATGTGGCCGGTCCATGCACGAGTTTTAAAGACAGACCCCTGGGGGAAGAGTCTGCACAGGGCTGTGATTAGAGGCGTGTGGGTGTGAGTGTGTGTATTTTGGGGGTTCATGATGTAGATTTAGAGGCTAAGAGCTGTCATTAAACGGACAGTGAGGGCCTCCAAGCCGACGCGTCTGAATATGAGAGTCACGTGTGTCTCGCGTCTATCCCGCGTTCCTTGGGATTCCCGTTGGCAAGCCGGAGGCGTCAGACTGACTGATGTGCCTCGATTCTTTGCACGGATCAGACACATTCATCTCCTTTAACTGCCAAACGGTCCATTTGCACAATAAAACTAAGACAATGGCTTGTCGTTTGCACTTTTCTGACGACAGGGCAGTAAACCCTCTGTCCACTCGGTTGTCTGTGATTATGTCCTTCCTGTATAAACACTTTCAGACCGCTTATTTAGAGCGTTTTGGATTACTGGGCAGGACCCTGATGTAAACCTCTGTTAGCACTGGTCCGTGCATGTGTTTGAACTCGCGTTGAAGTTTCCATAAAGTATTCTAAATGTGTGTTTTATGCAGTTTTTCTGTGTGGGCGTTGAGGTAAATCACGAGGTTCGCAACTGCAAGAATACACAAACAAAAAGTGCCATCAGGGTTTCTGTTTGCTTTCTTTCTTCTTCTCCTCGGCATCCTTCTATTGTTGGCTTCATGAACCGAGCTCCCGAAGCATTCATTGTCCGTCAGAGCTTTAGGCAGCGGACGATGTGAAGCTGTTGGTTTCCTTGCTTCTCTCTGTGTTCTTCTTCGGGGGCCTCCCTGCTGCTACACAGGCCCCCCTGTCTGTCACTTTCTCTTATGTCATTACAATCCTCTGCATCTTGTTTTTTCATACTGCGTTCATCCAGAGATTGAAGAAAGGGATTGTGGGTGAAGGCGGGGGGCTGGGATGGTCAGGGAGATTTCACTGTTTCACAGAGAACAATGCCCCTTTTGATGCATCTCAGAGCTCTTTGTTTCATTAACAAGGACCAGTTGGCCGGTGGCAGACAGACGGAGGATGAAATGGAGGGAGAGGAGTGGGGTGGGGGTGACGGTGAATGGGATAAGGATCAGAGAGCAGAAGGATCTTCTCACTGAGTACTCCAGGCCAGGCCGCTCTACGTGGCGGCAGCTTAGGCCTGCCGTATTGTCGAGCAGTGCCGCTTATCTTGCGTTAATCAGGTCAGCATCTTTATTGGCGCTGACCTTATCTGAGCCTCATACTGTTTGCATACAGTGATGAGAACACGCGGAAGAGCTCCGGCATCACCTTAGAGGAACTCTGACACGCTTTCACCCTCTGGCGGAGATTTTTACGCTCATTCTCTTTCAGATATAGACCTACTCACCACATTTGATTATGTCACAGCTAGAAAACCGGAAGGGATTTTTATTGGGATTTTGCACAACACAAAGTTAAACATAATTGTGACGGGGAAGAAATATGACACATGGATTTAAAGGGGTTGTATAGATTTTTACGTTGTCGGTGTGGCTGCATGTTTAGGGTTGCTGTCTTGCTGAAATGTGGTGGAGTGTGTGGCAGTCTCTATCAGGTTTCCAGGTTGCCATGTATTCAGCATCGTCCATTTTCCACTCAAACCTACCCTGTGCATGTTCAAGGAGTCCTCACTGCATGAGGCCACCACCATGTATGACTGCAGCAATAGTTTTTCTTGACAGCAGGTCTAAAATTTAACAGGAGTGACTATACTAAGAAAAAAAAAAATAAAGAAAATGACAAGAATAAAGTCGTAAAATTACGAGAATAAAATCAGAATATTATGAGAATGAAGTTATAAAATTAATACTTCATTCTGGTATTTCACTCTACGAGTGAATGAGGACCACCAGCTATAAAATCTGTAAAAAATGTCTATATCTTCTCACTTCTCCTAAGAAAATATCTACAGGGGTTTTGAAGTGATGCAATAAGATTAAAAAGTGCTGCGTGAGAAGTTAAGAGCCTGAAATATTGTTTTTAAACTAACCTTGCTTTAAACTTCTCCAGGGTTTTATTCTCTGCCACGTTCGTTTTGCTCCAGGATTCACTTCATCTACTAATGTTTTCTTGCAAACCTGTGAGGCCTTCACAGAGCAGCTGGATCTATAGTGAGATTCAATTACACACAGACACAGGCGCCTCCTGAATTTTATTTAGGGGTATCAGAGTTACTAAAGAGAGTGAGCATAAGTGCATGACACTTTTTGATTTTCAGTTGTAAAAAATATTTGCAAGCAGCATCTCATTTCCCTTCCACTTTCCAATTATACACTAATTTCAGTTGCTCTCAGTTTCACATGAAAGAAATCCCAGTACAGTTATGCTGATATTTGTGGTTGTGAATCAAAGCATCCCAACGGTATGAACACTTTCCCTCTGCATATTTATAAAACTGTCACACTGTAGCTCTAAATTTTCCATCTGTGCGTTTTAGATAAAAGGAGTCCGATTTCAAGGAGTTCAGATCCGTCTTCTCCACAGCCAGGCTTTTGTGTGAGGAGGTAATAATAGCATTATGGCAACACCGGAGGATCTCCCTGCCCGCCCATCGGCCCCTCTAGGCCCCTGGGCCCTGCTCAGGTTTCGCCTCATTGGAGCAGCTGCGCGTTCGTGCTGCACTTTAAACAGTCGGAGCTGTAACTGAGCTTCCTTAAATGTGTTAATATCCTCTTCCCACACATTCAGGGAAATAATGTTCCCCCCAGAAACAGCGGAGCAGGTCCTCATACAAGCCCACGAACTAACGGCGACAGACGGGCCTGGAAGCAGCATTCAGCAGAGGCTGCCTGAACAGGTGCCTGCTGGTAGGAGTCCCCCTCGAGAGTGTCCCAACACATGCCTGTGTGTTAAAGGCATTTATTCCTATGAATAAAATCTTTCTGAGTAAGCACATGTTTCAGTCGGTGGCCTCCCGTTTGCCGTGGCATTCACTCTGACAGGGGGATTCAGTGTGTGGACAACTCTGCTGACCTCAGCCACTCCTGTGTATCGCCGTGTGTGTGTGTGTGTGTGTGTGTGCATGGCTGATACACATCAGCAGCCAGTGGAAACAATAAAGCGTCATCCTGAGCCAAACATCTGTATCGGCGTTTCATCGCGCATGCTCGAGCTCATGTTTATGAGTGTAGCTTTTCCTAAACAGTGATTATGTAAATGCATGGAGCTTGGGTGGTTTTTATGGAGCCCAGATTGTTTATTTGGATTGCAAGGACATAGTTAAAGTCATTTGTGGTCGACAAGTTAAAATTGAGAGAGAGAGAGAAGGAGAGAGAGGCTTTGGCGATGTTGCCCCTGGTGGAACCACAGTAATTCACTTTAACAGCCACACACCCAGCGACACACTCCCACAGATAATAGGCAGTGTCACTGTGACATTTCTGGCCCTCGCATGCTACAGTACGGTGTCACAGCAACGCTGCAGCCCTCACTGCTGACCTGTAGCTCTAGTTTTTGTGAGTGGTTCGTCATGAACCTCAGTTAAACTAAACACTCCGTTTCTAAACGGCTCTTATTCTCAAACCTGCGACAGACCTGAAGATAAAACCTATGTGGGTGTTTGGCACCTTGACGACCAGGTATTGATGCTGCTGGGCTCCCTTCCTGCTCACCTGCCTTCACTTTAGCAACATCCACCAACAGATGCACTTGGCAGTTCACCGCTAGTTATCTAATTCTTATCAGAAACTCTCACTCACGCTGTTTGCACACAGTGCTTATCACACCAACACAAACATGCTTGAGTTGGCATCCACATTGCAGCTGCACCCTGATTTGCAACTTGTAGAGGCATTCAAGCCCAAGAGAACCTTACAGGTTTTTTATTCCCTCTCATGTCTCTGTCACACACACATATCATATAGCTACAGAATAATCTCCACCCATTCTGCTGCTTAGCAATACAGTACACTTTAATACACAGTGCAGATTAGGTTACAGTGTTAAAAATATGACAGTAGTTTTCTGCAAGAGACTTGGAACAAAGATGAACAAGAGAATGTAGCAGATCTATATATCAAGAGCGTATTAAGGTCTTGACTCGTGTTAATAAATCTCTAAATAATAGTCAAAGTGAGCAACGGTCAAAGTCATATGTCTGGTAGTATTTGGGGTACTACTTGTACAGTCAAAGCAACAACATATTGAATTTGGTTGCGGTCCATGATAGTTCCACCCCTCTTCCCTTCACATTACATTCACAACATCATGTCATCACTTCCTACTTCCATTCGGCTCCCGTAAACTAACCCTTTTGTAGATGGCGTGTAAATTTAATATATTTTTTTCTTTTTTTTTTAGGAACTGTGGCGGTAGATAATATAAAAAGAAGTACAATGTATAAATTTGGGTATGAAACAACAAAAACTGTAAATGTGCAAAGTGGCAAAAGGTGCAAAATGACATTGTTTAATTGCCCTGCTTCCAGGTCAATTAAAGGGGAGAAAGGAGATCTCTCTCGCTTTAGTTGACTTTATTAAACTTAATCAGATTTGAGCAACAGAGTGGGCAGGTCACAAGGGTCATAAGGTCACTGAGGTGGTGGAGTGGTGCTGGAAAAATAACAGCAATGACAGTGACATGCGGGGACTGTCGCAATTTTATCCAGTTTTAGATTTATTTGTTTCACCCTCATTATTTCCAGGACATTAGGCAACATGAAGGTATAAAATTGGGTTATAATTTGGCAAATGGGCTTAATGACCTGCGGTCGTGTCAAACAAAACAGCAATAACAAGAATAAAGGGGAAACCTCTGTGGCTAACCGTTAGCCGCTAAGGACGGTAATTGCTTTTAAGAGTGTTATTTGGATGGCATTGGATAATTTATTGTAAATCCAGCTAATTCATGTCAGGAAAATGTCTATATCCAAGCACTAGCAGCTCTGAAGAGGTTGCCATTCTTCACTAGAACAATTTGAGGTGCTCAAAGCTCGACCACTGACAGCCCAGCTTCATTTCAATCAGCTAGACAAGCAGCGCAAGAAACAAAAGGAGAAAGCGCGGCAAAGTTTCACTGATTTATTGAGTAAGTCTATGAAGTCAAGTCCACTGTGGCCTCCACCCTCTGTAACCTTCCTCCACATTCCCCCACTCCTTGACAGGAAAGGTCACATGGGTGTGCTGGAGAGACAGGAGGAGGAAATCCTCCATTAGCCTGGTCCACAATACCTCTTCCTCCGGCCTGCCCCGCCTCCCATTCACCTCTCACTCACTGATGACTATAGGGCTCGGGCACCATAATCACAATATCATTCCACTTCAGTCCGCAGAAGCCATGGAGGCACATTAAAATGTCAATAGAGAGTGATGTGCGAGTCGAGAGAGGTCAGCAGTGTGGACAGTCAGGTGTTGTTTCTACTGGGACGTTAGTTCCGTGTCAGGAAGAATGAACCTTTGAAAGGGGCACAGAGGGTTAGTTGGCATTAGAATGGCTATTGTTTCCTCTTATATAATAAATCTCTAAATAATAGAGACCTCCTGATCTTTCTTCACACAAAAAAAGGGCATAAAAAGTAATGAAGATGTTTTTAAATCAAAAGCCAAAGGGTTCATCGAGTTAGGAACATGCTCTTACTCTCTGCTGGTTCCAGCAATAGAACCTCTAACCTACTCTACTAAATTTAACCCCAAAGCCAATCAAAAAGGAGGCCCTGCTGGGTAATCCTGTCGCATAAACATATATGCATGCACACACACACAAGCACCGCTAGTAGCATACACATGCCCACAATGTGCATACACATGCACACACAATACTATAGGCAGCCTAGCATGAACATGTGAGCGGATTTGCAGATGGAAAATAAATGCGACGGCTTCACACTCAAACACACACGCCCACCCTTGTGCACGCATGAAGGCCCTGCGTTGACCTCGGCAATAAAAACACTAATTCAAGCTGCCATAGAGAAAAGTCTCCCTCTGACCTGCGGTATGTAGTGTTTAGTGGTCTGCAGTGGTTCTCCTCGTGGGATGAAAGAGAGAAATGCATGTCGGAATCTGATAAGACAAATAGAACTTTTCCCAAACCCAACCAGCCACCCACTTTGGATAGTCACTTTCTGGCCTTCCCCCTTTCTACCTCTAGGACCTCTGCAGATTTTTGTAGACTCAGATTATTCTCAGGCGCCTATTCTTGGCGTTTGAAAGCACCTCGGTGGCTTGATAACTTGTAAGGCTCATTTGCCCCAACAAGCACCGCATGTACAAGATCTCCCGACAAAGTGAAACAGAACAACACAAGTAAATGGGTTGAGAAAACGGTTTCCTCTTTGGGCGCAGTGGAACCAAAACTGTACTTTACCCTTTCTTTGAGGATTCCAAAAACGTGAATCATGTCCCTGACTATATGACGGGTGTAGTTAAAGTGAATGTCTTCTTAATTCAGTGGTGGACCACAAGCCTTTGCCAACTGGCCTGCCCACTTCTTTCTCTTGTTTCTTTCTCTTTCTCCCCCGACACTCCCCCATCTCTCGATCTTCCTCTGTTTGGGTCGACAGGACCCTCTGAAGGTCACTTGTCCTTTATTCTTCTGCCGAACAAGAGGTCATATTTCATCACACACACTATAAACGTGAACAGATTGATTCAGGATCTGTGAGGTTCTGTCTTACTTGTTGTAGGTAACACTTTTGGTGTCTTGCTGTAGTATAAATTCAGATTAGTTGGCTCCCCTGGAGGGGTAAAGCCAGTAGGTGATTTGAGTGGAATCAAGACCAACCACCAAACTATCCTCCCTTTAAATTATCATCACATTTTCAATTGGATGATTATTTGAAGAGAATTGCATAATTATTCACGCAGAAAATGAATGTAGGAGGTTCTTCCTGTGGAAAACGTGTACCTAGAAGAGAATATGTGAAGGATTTCTGATCAAACTTGTTTTATTTATTTTTACACTGCTTTATTTTTTTTGTTAGTACATGTTTCTAGCAGGAAGACCATCAGTGGTGCGCCGCCTCCTATCTCCAATTTGTGTGTTAATAATAATCTTCTTTGGAAATAACCATGATATTCCCATTTTACTACAGCTTAAAGGTGAATAAAAATGTAAAAAAAAAAAAAAGCATAAACTGCTTTGACGATTTTGAGACTGTAGTTGTTTCACTATAGTTTCGGACCAACTAATCCGGACCTAAACTAAATGGAAACGTCAAGAGCGTTAAATACTGTGTGTAGCCTGCTAACAGATCCTTACGTCAGAAACCAGCATGTTCCCCTGTCAGATATGACAGAGTCAACAATATTCAGCAGGAAGAGCTTCATGGACGGACTGTGGAATGAGGAGAATGTCCACATAACAGGCTGTTTTATTCTCAGGGTGGGGGGAATGAAACAGCCTGGCATCTCAGGGCTGGGGAGCGTGCACACAGAGAGCCTTTCACTAATTATCAATAGAGAGTGTCGTGATGGTCGGCCGCTCGAGCTCACTTTACTCTTTCAGTTGTTCAGCTCGTCAAAGGTTCCCATGGTGTTCTCCAATCGGCGAAGCCTTTACTTGGTTGCCGTGTATGTGCTCGCGTCTGAGTGTTTGCAACCTTTTCTTCACTTCTGCTTATTTGCATTTGAATCCGCCCTTCCAGAAGTAGCCGAGGGACGGAAAAGATGGCGAGGGTCCAGAGGAAGAAAATCCTTCGAGATTTCCATGTGAGAAAGCGCAGTCCCATTTCTGAACTTCTTTTAATCAAAAAACCTGCATGTACACTCAGCATATGCAGAGTAGATACTTTGTTTACGGTATTATTTGTGGATATGTGGCACTGAGCCACCAGCCACACATGAAGATACAACCCATATCTGCTGTACAATCAGCCGGTCTTAAGTTCTGTTGACCGTCCTGCCCTGCTTTGGTCCTTTGATTCTGTGCTCACCTAAAGCTAACCCTGCATGGTGTGTGGACAGCTTGGTTCTCAGACACCACCAAAGCCTGCCCCAGCCCTGTGTGGGCCCACCAGCAAGCTTACTGAAACCCTCTGTGCATACTGTTTATGCAGGTGTCTGGCTGGGTGACCATCCCGTCCATTTGCCCTTTGGTAACCACCGCGGAGAGAAACATTACGGACAGAGAAATTTTAACTTACACTTAGACGTCCATGTATTTCTGCTCCTTTTTTACAAAGCAATGAGGGAGAAGAAGATGACTGTCAAGGGAAATTAAAGCAGCCTGGCATTCCCGAAATTGTTGTTAGGTGTGTTTGTTGACTGGCTGAATTTCTTTCTTTCTTATAGAAATATTTTTGCTCTATTATGAGACCTTGTCTTTGGAAACATTTAGATTTGGAGATGAAGGGAAAGATTCATTTGCTTTAGGAAATATACCAAGTAGTTTACCCTTTTTAAAGAAGTTACCCAAAAACTACCACTTACAATCTCCTTGACATCAACATATGCAAACTTGCCTCGTAGCTAAGAGTTTGTATGTTGAATCTTGTGCATGAGTTGGTTCTTTCTGGGTACTCCCAGAGAGAGTACCCAGTATTATGTAAGACAAAATCGGCCTAGAATTATGTGTTGGGTGCACGGTTGTGTGTCTCTGTGTTTCCCCCCTTTGTGGTCAGTGGTCCGTTCCATTTCCCGTTCCACATACACACCCAAGAACTCATTATCATTTAATTAGATTTGCCCATAACATCACGTTTCACTTTATTTTCCTTTGGGCTTTAGCCACAATACTATTGACAGAGTCTAAGCGTCCACTCATTGATGTGGTACACACCTGAGACAACATCTCCCCTTCTCTCCGTCAGTAGCAGGATGTGAGTCTGGGAGCTGAGAGTGCACGTCTCATCGGCATGCTTAAGAAATGTGAAGTTCATCTGAGTGGTTTCTGGTCCGTGTTGTGTTTTCATAGAACAAACCAGTAACATAATCTTCCAGCCCGACCGCTGGTGTAGACGACACATGCGGTTCTTGGCCGAATTAGGTGCTTTCGTGATCAGATCTCTGACTTTAATTCTAACGTTTCGAAAGCCCCTGTGTGTGATTTGAACTAACCACGCAGCTGCGGGCAGACACACTCTCTGGGCAGACATCGAATGTATATACTGGTGTGTCTGCGTGTGGCTCGTCGGGATGCCGTCGTGTCTTCTGCTCCCTCTGTTTTCATGAGTAACTACGGTCACACGCATCCACGCCAAAACATGTTCTCATGCAAAAAATGTTCCAGACTCGGGTGGGCTTGCTTTTGTTTTTCTTGGGTTTCACACTTTTTAAATCCCTCATGGAAATCTTCTGAGGCCCAGGCCAGAGTTTGTTCGACTGTACGCGTTTCGCTTTTATTGGAGACATGTTTTTTTATTTTCTGCTAATTGGACAGGATTTTGGCTTAGCGTGTCCATTTGTGCCCGTGGTTTTGATGCACGCCATACCTTTTCTTTCTTGAAATTTGTTTGAAAGAGGTTTTAGATGAAAATAAGACACAATAGCTCTCTAAATTAGTCTCTGAGCTATTGGTTGGGAAAAACAAAAAGTGGACAGATTTGTTAGCATTCTTAGTAAATACTTGAAAAGCTTTAAAAATAAATTCCTCTCAAGTCTGTATTTCCCCTTGGGGTTTTTTTAAACCACAGCCTTTAATTATTGTACATTATTTTATTGGATAATAAAAGAAATCTGCTTTTAATCAGAAGTGGCACCATTATCGTTAAATATTTTTTACAACCCCTTTTGGCCAATTGGACTGCTTCTTCTGTAGCACTGCACAAAGTTTAAGAGAATAATGTTTAATTTCTTTAGACTACAGCGTATCCAGAATCCTATCTTTTCTCCTCGGGTCTTTTCACAGAAAAATAAAATTTATTTAACCGGCATAAGAGAAAGTTGATTTTTGTGTCTGGTGAACCATTTCTGTCGATTGTGCCACATGTTTGGATTGTTTTCAAGTTGAAAAACACAGTGATTATCTGTTTTTATTGTTCTGGCAAAGGCCAGAAGCTTTGTATTTAAAATTTCCTGGTAATCCAAACTAATGGTGACAATCTGTGCCCTTACAGGGTCCCCAGGGCCTTTGGAATAGACCAAAACACAGTGTTTTGTTGTCAAAAAGCTCAGTCTTAAAAAAAAAAGTCAGTCTCTGACCACTGTACATGATGGCTGGTTAAATGTGGGTTCTCATCCAGAAGTAACGACACTGTGTCACGTCTCATTTAGACCTAAGGGAAACAGAAAGCTGTGGGTTATTAACGAGAAGTTCCTAGAGTATCGCAACGTTTTTGAAACAGACAAAAGACATCTGAAGGGGTTTTGCACATCCTCACCAGAGATACCTTGATTTCTCTCTAAAAGTCCTAGTGAGCTGCAGCGCTCGCTTCAGACCATCTCCATCGAATTAAACCATTAAGTCGTGGCTCAGCTCGCATGTCGACGAGCTCCTGTTGTCCTAATGGGTGGGCCCGTGGGTCTGTTTGTTCATTCAGAGGGGAGTGATCCTAGAGGATCTACTTCAGCACTTAAATGGCTTGTCAACAATTGCAGCAGCGGAAAGTCTGCTGAGTCGACAGCTTTTTAAAGTGAAGCTCAAACACACGTGTGAAGGTTTCATGTGTTAATTTGCGTTTTAACAGTATTCTTTTCCCATCAGCTTACAGGTAAGTGGATTTGACACTGAATAAATTCCCTATTTGGTGTGTCCAGAGCCAGACTTGCACAAAAGCGTGTGTGTATGTGTGAGTTTATACCTCTATCCATATGTATGTGTGTGTGTGTGTGTGTGTGCGCATAGCTATGCTGCCGAGCCTGGTTCTGCATCGTTCATCTGTTCGTCCATACCAGAGGGGGTTCTACTGCAGTGACTCCAGCCTGAAATACCCCTACAAGAGGAGCACCGTGCCCTCATCGGTGCTGGTCTCTGTTGGTCTGACACTGCCCATGGTGTCCGTAAGTCCCCTCGGCCCCTGCTCTGCCCCGCCCCGACCTGGCACCGACCTTTGGGCTTTTTTCTTCCTGATGCCGCAAAGACCGACCGACCGGCCGTGGAGAGCAATCGAAACAGAAACAGGGAGGGCTCGAGGCTCATGATGTAGCTGCGGAGGAGTGACGGTGCAAAAGTTTTTTCAGCTGCTTGTCATAAACTCCAGATTTATCCGCATACTTGGAAAACTGTCACTTCTTTAAGCCGCGGTGTCCTCAAGCCCCACCCTTTTTCTGACGACCTGTGATCGCCCTGGTGCCAGCATGCTCCCTGTGCTGCTCCTGTTCTGTCCTGTTAATGTCTGTGTCACTGACCTGGGGCGTTTATGCCTTTCTTTCTTCTCTCCCTCTCTTCCTATCCTTCTCTCTCTCTCTCTCTCTCTCTCCTTCTGGCCCTCTCTCTCTCTTTCTTTGTGTCTTTTTTGTAGCTAGCCTGCCTTTCCTGATCATTGAGACTAGCACCATAAAGCCATACCAGCGCGGGTTTTACTGTTCGGACGAGTCCATCCGCTTCCCCCGAAAAGAGGGAGAGACCATTAGTGATGCCGTGCTTTGTGGTGTTGGCATTCTTATTGGCACCGTCTCTGTAAGTCGACCCTATAACATCTCCCTTTGATTGCTGCTTCCTTCTTCTCAGGCTCCTAGATTCCTCTCATGGACATGTCATCAAGCATCTTAGCTATTTGTTATATAAAATTTAAAAGAAAAATACCCCTATACAGTGCCTTGCAGAATACCCCTAAATTATTTTTTTCAAGTCTACCAACTTCAACATATTTGGGATTATATGTTGTAGACAAACACAAAGTAGCTCATAATTGTAGAGGGGAAGGAGAGTATTAGACGGTTTTCAAAACTGTTTTGAAAGTCAGAAAATTGGGACTTCAGACCCTATTTACACTGAGACTCCAAATAAAATATAGAATAAAATTCAGAGCAAAGAAATAAATCCACAAATGGCGAACTTTAAAGAAAACAAGTCAGAAGGTGCAAAACCTATAAAGCAAAACCTGGGATGTTGATTTTATTCTGATATTATCACAACTTTATTCTTGTGTTATTTAACCTTTTGTAATTGTATTACTTTATTCTCATAATTTAATTCTATTTTATTATTATTATTATTATTATTATTATTATTATTATTATTATTATTATTATTATTATTATTATTATTATTATTATTATTATTATTATTATTATGGCCCTAATACTTGTACAAAAAATTGAGACTGTGGAAGTTCAGCAACCAGCTGAAGAACAATCTTCAGTTCTGGCTGTAGTTAAAAGCCAGAACTACAATGAAATAATGTCCTAGTCAAAGTCAGACTAGGACTTAGAGTGCCATAAAAAATGTATGCCACTCTATTCTGAATTTAATTCACTTCTGATTTATACACTACTTTGTGTTTTGCTCTGTCACATAAAATCCCAATAAAACACATAAATGTGAAAAACCTCTACAGGACACTGTAAATCGGTCATACATGTATCCCACCTCCATCTCTAGTTTGTTTTTTCACCCTTTATTCTTCAACTGCTGCTTTGAGCCATTGTTTTTTTTTTCAGTACTCCCTTTTTATCATGACTGGTTAAGTAGGTCAGAGGTAGTGAGATTAAAGAGTTAGGGTGTTTGGGTATGTAGAAAGTAACTTAGATGACACGAACCAAAGAGATGTTGCTGGTTCCCTTGGTGCTCCACGCTTTACAAGAGGTTAAATGGGATGTTGTTCTCTCCTATGACGTCGGAGCCTCACTAGTTGTGTTTCCATTAACCATTTGACATTTCGAAAAGAAATTCACTTAGTGGAAACCCTCCAATTTCCAAAAAAAAAAGAAAAAAAGTTTTGTTTTTTACAAAACATTTTGGAGTTGGGATGAGATGGATTGTTGGTCATATATATAAATGAGTTTATTTGACTGTGGAAACCCTTTTTTTGCATCACACGAGTCATGTGATCAACAACAGGCTGTTAATAATGGTGCAAACCACAAAGTAGATGACAATAAGTAGTCGGAGGATTTTTTTTTTATGCCTTATCACATGAACAAACTTACTCACATGTGATTTTAATTACGTTTTTTTTATTTTGTGGAAACACAGCAATTGCAAACATGTGCTGGGTTTTTTGGGGTTTTTTTAGCGTTTTTGCGGAATATTGACAACGTTTTGCTGCACTTCTAATGGAAACACAGCTAATGATAGCCCGGAGTGTCTCACAGCATGAAGCTCTTGTTGCTGTTGCTGCGCTCGTACTTGAGTAAAACGGAATAACGCCAGTGCCGTGTGAGCAAATTATGATGGGGCCAGGCATAATGGAAATATACTCTAATCAATTAGCGCCACATGGCTAATGTAGGTGAAGTTTACAGTCACCAGACTTAGGAGTTCCCAGGCTCAGCCGTCGCCTCACCGGCGTCTCGTTGCGATCTCCTTAGTGGGCACGCACACACACACATTTATATACACTATACCACAGTACCAGCTCAGCTCTTCTGCTTATTGAAAGCAGGAGCACAAGTGTGGGCTAGTTAGCCCCCCTCGCATGTTCACATGTGGGCAAAGTTGGCGTGTCTCACACAGCTGTCTACCATTAGCGGCGTCTACTGCCATGCCAGCGCCGTTCCTGCTAACAAGCTTGCGCACACACATAAGATGCGTGCATGTACACAAATGCACTTGGTTTAGAGGAGCAGAGCAGATTCCACCGCGGCTTGAACCGTAGGATGCATCTGCTCCTACACAGCCAGAAACTGAGGGGGAAAACCAGGAGTAGTGGGGCTAGAAGAAGAAGAGGAGAGCTCTGAATGTAAATGCTGAGAATCCAAATAAACTAGTGTGCGCGCTTCTAGTCTTCCACTCTGATCAGAGCAATTCAGTGACACACAAAGTCCACCTTCCTGTTTGTTTCTGCTGGGTATTAGTCACTTATCTGCCCACACGACGCTGAGGAAAGGCTGGGACATCGACACTAAAAACTTAACATAACACTCAGCAGCAGGGTTCATATTCCATTAACCTAGCTTGTGTCATATTCAGTTTAAAAAGAATTTCATAGAAATACAATTGTATAAACTCTCTAAAGCACATATGTCAGAGTCAAGGCCCGCGGGCCACATCCGGCCCGCGAGAAGATTTTCTACGGCCCCTGGGATGATCTTGATTTATTATTAGAACCGGCCCGCGCACCCCGTTCGATCCTCACACCGCGCGCACCCCACCCCCGTTCGATCCTCACAACGCGCGCACCCCACCCCCGCTCGATCCTCACAACGCGCGCACCCCACCCCCGTTCGATCCTCACAACGCGCGCACCCCCCCCGTTCGATCCTCACAACGCGCGCACCCCCCCCCCCCCCGGTCCGCAGTAAATTTACGAAGGCTTGGGCCGGTCCGCTGCACTAGACTATATGCGTCATTTAAAAAAATCTCAATGAACATTCGATCAGTCCGGCCCTCGGCTTGTAGCTAAATTTTTAATTTGGCCCTCCGTCCATTTGACTTTGACACCCCTGCTCTAAAGTCATGGAAGCGAAATCAGACTTATTTGGCTACGACATATAGACAGATGACAATGGACACCTTTTTGATGTCTATCGAGTGAGAATTATCATTTAGTTTGTGGATCAGAAGAACACAGAAAAAATAAACTGGGTACTTAAAGGGGCAGTTTAGTTCAGGGGCATTTACAAGAGTCGTGACATTTTACCTCCTGTAAGTAACTCCTATTGTATCCTCACGTCGTATAAATCCAGATTTGCTCCAAAGAGAGGCTGAATCTAATGACGAAACCCACAACTTCTGTTTTAAACACGTCTAATCTCAAAAACACGATGGTTTAAACAGACGGTATTTGTGAACACGTGATCTTCTGTGACATTTTCAGTGGGTGATGACTTACGAAAACACTCCGATACAAACTGCTCATAGTGCGATTGGCTGCGAAGGGAGAGTCAAAGTCTGTTGGGATACAGGTGGGCAGGTAAACATTTTCATAAGGTGAAGACCTGTTTGCAAGGAAAGAGTAGCCAGTCCGTAGGTTCCTCTGGTTGGTAAAGATTTGATTGATGTCTCTGTGCTTTGAGCTTTGGCTCGGCTTGAGTCCCCTTAGAGCAGCTAAGGTTCTTTCCATGAGGCCCAACGCTACTTAAAACCACCTGGATAGAATACCACAGAAGTCACGGTTTGGCCTGCTGCACTTGAACTATGTAGCAGATGACAGGTTGTAAACCCTTTTTATATCAAAGTCTAGTCAGACTGATTCACCCTCCCAGTCATAGAGATTTCTTGAACTTTGATCATTTTTCCCCCTTCCACATCTGAGCTTTTGTTATTGTTTATCATTATGCAAAGCCCTTTCATTCTCCCTACCTCCATCTACCCAAACTGCCTAATGGAAAGGCAGGCCATGCTTAATATATGTGTTTTTTCTGTGTGCATCTCTTGCTGTTTGTTCTTTACATACAGTCTACTAAATCTCACTCCCCATCCTGGAAATGAGTTTGATTTTGATTTTTTTTTTTTGCATGAATCGTACTAAAACATTAACATATTGTAGTGTCTCATAGAGCCTTGCATGTAAATCCATTCTCTAACTGTGGGCTTCACAAGCACTCGTCTTAACCATCATGAACAAATTGTTTCTTTTAGATTGTTATCGGAGAATGCTTCAGGATTCACCAGCTGCACGTGGGATCCAAGTCGTTTGTTGGGAATTCTTACGTGGCGGCGCTCTACAAACAGGTCAGCTCGGGTTTTGCTCAAATGCCATTCACTGAACTCCTGTCACACACAGCGTCTTCTCAGCTGCAGATCAGAGGTCGATGGTAATTGTGCCACTGAGTCAGAGCAAGCTGCAGCGGTGGCGGTGCTGGAGGAAGTGAAATTACAAGATTAAAGCATTTTCACGTTTGTCAGCGTGATTAAAATCTTAACCCTGTTATTTTTGGTATTTTCAAAAGACTCTAAGAAACATTTGCATGTAAACAAATAGGTTATCCAAAGACGGCGATGAACCATTTAGCGATAAAGTGATAAAGTTCCTAGCAGCACATTAATCCCCTGCTAGCAGAAAGTCTATACTGGAAATGAGAAACCAGTATCTAATTTCTGCCTTCAACACGCTAAGAACTTATAAACTCTCTGAGTGGGTATAATGGCACTTTACACCAAATCCGATTGCTGAATAACCTAAATAACAGATTAAAAACAAAAAATATGTTTGTTGTTGATTTTGTGGGTCTGTCTATTAAATAATTTAGCAAATAAATGTTTTGTGAATTGAAAATGTTGCAATGTTCCAACTAAAATGCAAATAAGTACTGACCTTGCAAGTGATTCGATTAAAAAAATTTAATTGATTCCTCCGTCTTATTCTTATCAGTGCTTCTACTGTGTTTAATTTTTGTGTTTTGCTGTACCACGATGCGTTCCGTATATGTCTGACCCTCACCGCGCGTCATCTTGCAGATAGGCGTGTTCCTGTTCGGCTGTGCCGTCAGCCAGTCGTTCACGGACATCGCCAAGGTGTCGGTGGGTCGGATGAGACCCCACTTCCTGGATGTCTGCAAACCGGACTTCTCCACCATCAACTGTTCCCTCGGATACATCACCAACTACACTTGCACCGGGGACGAGAGTGAAGTGCAGGAAGCCAGGTGTGTAAAGACGCGACCGTGCGTTCACATGAAGGCACTAAACCGAAAACAATGGGCCTAAAATAATCTCTTTCTCCCTCTACAGGAAATCCTTCTTCTCAGGACATGCCTCCTTTTCCCTGTTTAGTATGCTCTACTTGGCTGTAAGTAATCATTATTTTCTCTCACGCGCTTTGCAGCCTCATTGGCAGACAATAACAGCAACAAAGCGTTGCATTGTTAAAAGCAGCCATGGGAAGAAAGAAGGCTGGGCTCTGATTAGGGGATTCCTTTTTTTTAAAACGGGGGCTTGGGGGAGAATATTGTTTTGATTCTTTCATCACTTCGTCTCCTCCCTCGTTTTTAATGCTCCCTTTGAACCCCGAGGAGACGAATGAGTGTTCTCCACCTGTTTTCTTTAGGGCAGCTGCATGTTCATTTCCTGTTCTGTCCCTTTAACCTTGTGGGTGTCAGGTGAGACTTATAGCTTCGGGAGTGAATCATGCCTCTAATGGTTTTAATTACAGTCCTTTGCCAAAAAAGTTATGCAGGTTGATTTTTTATTATTATTTTTTTCTTCTTCTCTTGTCACCAGAAAACCGCAAAAAATTTTCCAGGGTTGGGACAGAGTTGGGCTAGTTAAAGTTCAGTCAGATCAAAGTCTGAACTTTAACTAGCCCAGTGAACGTTCAGATTTAAATTCAATTTACGATCTATGGCAAGAGAGGTATGAGCATTTTTTCTTAGGGACTGCTGACACTAAAACAAGACCCGATGCCTCCCATCTCTTTTGCTCCTACGTTTATGCAGCGAACGTTTTAACCTCGCTTTATGTGCCTACGAAGAAAAGACATCAAATCAAGGAAGCAGTCATCTTGCCAATCCGCAGTGAAGTTTTAGCCGGATTGCCTTTATTGCACATCGGTGAAACTACAGAAACAGAGAGTTTGGGGGATCAAATTCAGTCGCCTGCTGATTAAACTCCAAAGCAAAAAAGGCAGGTGTGATACCGTTGTCATTCAGCTGATTATGCAACGGCAGCAATGTCTTGTCTGGTTTACGGAAAGCACAAAAATGGGAACGGAGCTGATGCCTCCATCTTACTTAAAACATCAGCCCCAGTTCTCACACCGGAATGACACTTGGAGTTTCGGTTTATTGTCGCGTATCGCCATGGAGAGACGGCTTGTTGTGGGTATTTCCCGGCCTCTGGGTGAACCTACAACCACACTCTGGGCAGAGAGAGGAGTAGAGCTAAATAAAATGTCAGGAGGGGAAAAAAAAAAAAAAGAGCAGGGAGGGATTGAAGATGTGCTGCATCCAGGCCACAGCTTAACACACTAGTCTGACCGATGCTCTAGATGTGGCAAACCCCAGGACTCTGGCCAGAGGAGGTTGGTCTAAACAAGGGGGTGGAGAGCAGCTGATGGGTGCAAAGGAGACAGCTTTCAGAGAACATTTCAGTGTACATAACCCAACCAAAAAAAAAAAAGATAGAGCCAAGAGGGAAGGCATTCTTTGTGGAAACAGGAACTGGCTGGATTCTTTTTTTGCCAGCTGAAAACCAGTCATGTGACTTTAGACCTGGCACCCTCTCTCGTGAAGTCAGCTTAGAACAGCTTTCTTTGGGTTTTCATAGTGCAGCTTTAATTCAATATGCAGTCATATATAACAACAAAGCCCACCCTGGTTGTTTCCAAAGGATTTAAGAGGGAAAAGAGTAAACAGTCTGTGTTGGATGGAGTTGACTTCCAAACAAGCTGAAGTACATAATAGAAAAAAGTATTCCCAACCACAAAACATTCACCATAGCAGCTAATCTTCCCAGGAGTGGGTGTTCCAGCAAGTTCGTCCCAATTTCAGACCCTGCAGAGCTCAAAGAAATAACAGAAAAAAAAGACCCAAGAGCCACAATTCAGACTCTATGGTCCTCAGTTAGCATGTGAAATATTAAGGAGGATTGGAGCACACTTAAAGAGTTGAACAAGAAAGCCCCAATTCTTCAATAAGGCAGGAAGGTTTTGTTTCCAAAAATGCATGTGAAGGAACAGAACAGATCAGAACGATGTAAAGAGCTGAGAAAGTTGTACAGAAAATCACTACTTTGGTTTATTGCTGCTAACGACAGCTCTACAAGCTGTTGGATCACGTACTGTACAGTTATATTTTGAGTACTATCTATTTGATCTTTTTATTTTTTTTATTTGACATGATCAATAAGTACAACATCCACTTTATTCCCTAATTAAGCTCATCTTTTAAGTCTCCCCTACAGCTAAAAAAATATATAACTGTATTGAAGTTTGTTCAATTTGCGACAATTCAAGTAGAAAAGTGACAACTGACAATTTTATAAGCAACATGCTGTTTAAAGTGATTAGGTTTTCTGTCGCCATAACAAATTTTGCTAGACAATAAATTGTCCCAGAGCTTAATTTGATAAGCGATAACATTGTTGTTTTGAGACCAAGTAATATAATGGTAATAACATTAATAAACATTTAAACACTGGAACTGAAAGACATTTGAAATATCCAAGATAAATAGAGAAAACAACAGAAGCAACAAATAAAATTCATTATGAAGTCCCTGTAAACAAGATTATCTTTAAAAAAAAAGGGGGGGGGCTAAGTGAGATCAAAGCACCAGACTGACAACTTTAATCTTTCAGGTTTTGGTAAAAAAAGAAAGAAAAGCCTGAGAGTAAGTTTAATCAAGAAACCGTGTTCAGGTCATTACATATTCAATGTTTTAGAATAAACCCCGGACCTGCTCTTTTTCTGCATTTTTTTAAAAAGCCAGAGTCACTAGTTGCAATATTCCTCATTGCCGACTACTTATTGGCAAATAAAGCATCTTTATACCCACTTGCATTTATGCTATTTTCATTATGATGAAGTGTCCCTTCTGTGAATTGGCCCCGGGTTAAGCACACAATCAGTTTTGTTTTGTGCTCAACAAAAACTCCCCTCTTCCTACCAGCACAAAAAAGAAAAAAAAAAAGATGGGTTCTTTCCCCTCATTCTTTCATCGTGTTTTTGCTCAGAAAGCATCACACAGTCATTTCCTCAGCGCCTCTCTGTGATTCTGAAGCGTTTCGCTTCCTGCCCGGTGTCTGCCAGGCCGCCGTGGTCGGAGCGGTGCCCTGCTCGGCTCATTCTGAAACGACACACAGATAAACTGGCACAGACCACACGGCACGGCGCGCAGCAACACCACAGCTGCAGCTAGCAGGCATGATGTGCGTGTATTCGGCTGGTTTGGGTTTTTCTCTCATCTGCACGCAACATTAGCATAAGTACATGCCATCCAGTAGCATATATAAAACAATATTTGCGTTTGACATGCGAGCGGCTCAGTTATGTTCCTTTGGTCTCAAAGCGAAGAGAGTGGAAGAGAGTGGAAGAGAGTGGAAGAGAGTGGCATGTGAAACTAGTCCGCGTCCTCATTCCTTCTCGCTTTGTTGTGTTTGTTTGTGCTTCTCAGCGTGTCTAACACTTTGACTCTGAGTCCGAGCAGGAGAGGCCCCTCGGGGAGCGGGTCTCGGCGGAGGCCGAGCTGGATTCTTTCGGAAACCGCTGGACTCTTTGCCGCTCCCGGGTCCCCGGTGTCATGGGAATCTGCCGGGGCTCCGTTTGTTGCGTTTTACTGTCACATTTCTCGGATCTTATTATTGGAGACAAATTCTAGGGGGGAGATTTAGAGTTTTAAAAGGGAGAAGTTTTGGTTTAGACGGTCGTCGACCCTCTCGGTGGCTCATTGTGACTTTCTTTCAGCTTCTGCTTAATCAGGCTTTTAGCCAGGCTCTCTGGGTTTAGATAAGGTGATGCTGTCTGGCCGGTCACTGCAAGTCTTTGTTTTTGACGAAGATCAAGGCATTATTTCTTTCACCTTTAATCTCCGACAAAGCTTTCTTGAGGGTGGCGGGAAGGTCTGAGTCAAGTCCTCATCGATAGCCCAGGCCCTCTACTTGACAACGACAGTAAAGGAAGCCTGCAGTCTAAACATCCCAGGGAGGAGAAGACCGAGACAAGAAGGCATGGGAGGGATCGCTTCCTCCGCGTCTGGGAGCAGAACAATAATTTAGTACCACACCTTCAGTGCTGAGAAAAGTATGTTCCCCCCTGACAGTTCTTCTTTGTTTCCTTTATAACCTAAGGTTTCATGTCACCAAAACATATTTTAAGATCAGACAACAAAACCCTGTAGAATGGAGTAGGGTTGAAACGATTAATCGGATTAATCGCGATTAATCGGTTATTGAAATAATCGCAGACAAATTTAGTAAACGATTAATCGTTAACTGGACTATACAGATTTTTAAAAATTACCATTTGTTGAACAACATATTCAGAGCCGTAATTAAGCATTCAAGATAAAATAAAAATTTGTTGGTAAATCTCGGTTCTCTGGGGGACAGTTTTAACTTCGGCTGATACAAATTCTGTTGAAAAAACAAAACAAAACTATTTAGCACCTTTTTCTATCAATCAGTTAATCGGTTCATTAAAAAAAGATCAAGTCTGCGGATTAAAGAAAGAGTTTCAGTCAGTAAAATATTTATTTTCTCATTTAAATGTGAATCAAGTCATTTGTCTATTTGCATCTTTTATTGTGTTTCTAACATTGTACAGGATGGCTCAAATGAACAATAAGCAGAATTTTCTGTTATTTTTCATGCATTTTTCATGTTGCTCAAGTAATTGAATGATAAAATAATTAGTTGCAGCCCTAAAATGGAGTTTTCAAATGTTTGAATTTTATTTTATAAAGTAAAGAGAAATCTAACTAAACCGACCACATTAACAATTAATTGTGTTTGACCTCATCTATTTTTGAAAGCTGAGCTCTGTGTCACTACCCACACCACGACCTGATTACTGTCAAACCCTCGGGATCACCAAATCACTTAAATATACCTAACGACATGAAACTAAAACAGCTTTTTGCTAAAGCATCACAGGGAGGTGGTAGTGTGATGGTTTGGGTCTGAAATCAAGAAGTCTGCCAGCAAACCCTGGAGTATTTCCCTCCACGTATTGTTAGCTAGGTGGATTACATGATTTAAGTAATGAGGACTGGGTTGAGTGCTTGAAATTGGCTTAGGCCGACTTTCGCAGGAACTCCGTCTATTAGGTGTGGGAGACAGGAAGCTGAGCGCACGTCTGTGTGCAGAAACACAGGATGTCCACAGAACCTGGGCCGACCTCAAACCTTTACATTTTAAGTGAATGAAGAAAAAAAATGAGTGCAAGGATGTGTATGTTTTGCACTCGAGCAAGTGACTGAAAGTGGCCTTGAATTGACTTGTTCCTGTTTTGGTTCCCTTCAGCTTTTATTTTTTGACCCAGAGAGGAGTCTGTGGCTGGGATCGGGGTCAGACGGAGGGGGACGCTTCCATTTTACACCAAAATAAAAAAAAAAAAAGGGCAGAGAGTTCATCACAAGTAAAAGCACTGCTGAAACATCCTCTTTTAGATTTACATCAATGTGCGTGTGTGTGTGTGTGTGTGTGTGTGTGTTATTACAGTCTGAGAGGTCTAGACTGAATCAAAGTGGGTAGGAGAGACACATCCACAACACAAGCTCATGCTTGACTGGTTGAGATCCGGACATGACTGATTAATGGTTACACATCACAGCTGTAAAAACAGCACAACCACAGGGAACCAGTGGATTACACACACACACACGCACGCACACGCACACACACACACGCACATGCTGCAGGTGCATGGATGAAGAAAGACTTGAATAAAATTACACCAATTTTCTTCCTCTCTCTGTCTCCAGTTCTACATCCAGTCCAGGTTCACTTGGCGCGGCGCTCGCCTCCTCCGCCCGCTGCTCCAGTTCACCTTGGTGATGATGGCCTTCTACACCGGATTGTCACGCATCTCTGACCACAAGCACCACCCGACTGATGTGCTGGCGGGATTTGTGCAGGGAGCCCTGGTGGCCTACTGCATAGTGAGTCTACACCTGACACAATCCACGCTAAAAAGAAACCTTCTGCTGAATAGGAATGTAAGGCAAACTTAAAAGAAAGTTGGGATTTTATGAGACACGAAATAGAGCGAGGAAGTCATTGTTGAGAGAAATGTAGCATGTCTTTTTTCAGCAGAGGCAGAAAGGTTTGTGGATGGAACTAGACTCAGGATAATTTTTTTGTTCAGATTTTTGAAAACAACATAGAGCTGGACAATAAATCAATAACAATATATATTGCGATAAACAAATGATTGATATCAATAGACAGTATGTTCGATAGCGTTCAATAACTTTGCTGAACTCCTATCCAGAACCGCACAGCATTCTGGGGGGTGTAGGCAGAGGAAAGGTTTTAGCTGCTGGTGGCACCAACTAAATCACTCGCTCTTCGGTTACCTAGCAACAATCTGTTAAGTTAACTTTCAGCCTTTCAAGTTTCGCCACCATGACTTCTAACTTCTTAAAAATAAAAAGCGACACAGTGCAGTGAAAACTGTGGATAACACAGGAAAGGTCACGCTACCACTTGGCAATATTTCAGATATTTAAAACAAAAAAAATAAATAAATACAAGTCAATAATTATCGTTGTCAAATGATGTAGTGGTACATTTTCAGCCGTATCGTCAAGTTCAAAAACGATGCATCTTTTCCTTTATCTTCACAATTCTGCGCTAACAATGTGGTCGTAACAAAATGTGAAAAATTTTATTTATATACATATGTAGTAGTGAAGTGAAGAGAGGCCCGTAATGACTAACACATTGCTGGGGCCGGGTCTTGCAGACACTCCAACCTTCCTCCCTGCTAAAGCTACATAACATCGAAGTGGTTTCCAGATGATTTTTTTCTAACCCTCGTCATTACTCTAAGCTCAAATGGAGCCAAGGAAAATTTTAAAATGGGTCAAGAGAATGACGAGCGGGGTGTTAAAAGAGAGAGAGGGTGAGTAAGACAGAAAGGATTAGGCTTTGAAACCAGAACGAGGCTGGTGATGGGGGGAGGGGGAGTTATTATTTTATTTTATTTTATTTTATTTTATTTTATTTTATTTGGTGGCTCTGGTTGTATCAACAGAGCAGGCTCCAGCTACAACTACGCTGGCTCTGGCAAAAGACGGAAAGGAGCACGCTCTCACCTTTGCACCCGGACGAGGCATGGAGAACGTGGAAACAATTAGATTTCGTAAAATCGAGGGAGAGCTCAGCAGTGGCGCCTGGGCAGATGTTGGGATCGTACGCGGTGCGACCGGCTTTCCGGTGATGCCAGGGGGGTGTTAAAGGATTTGTGATCAGAAACCTGAGCGCAAAAAAAAAAAAAGCCGGCGATTGGCCAGCTGGGCGCAGCTCGGGTTGACGGCGTCGGCCTTGACGAGTGAGAAAATGACGTTTTTCGGAGAGAGGGCGCTGAGTGTGTGTGAGCCCGACCTCCGAAGACGCAGGCCTGGCAGGAGGACTGAAAGGAGGGAGGTGACAGGAGAGAGGAGCCTTGTGTTCATCTTGGCTCGGGATGAGTGTGTGGGTTTCTTCTGAATCCACAGGCCTCCCCGCCTCACATTATTCACATCCGCACACATGTACAGGCACGCTGTGAAAGCTGAGGTTGATCAAGGCGGTGAGGTTAGTTTTACAATCCCTGACACCCCTGCCCCCCCCCTCTCAGATTGGCCCCCGTCTTTGGAGAAGCACACATCTGTGAGCACTTTAGCTTGGCTGCGTTAGCCTCTTGGCGAGCAGCAGAGCAGAACGGGCCTGACAGGAGATGAGTGGAGGTCTGACAGAGGAGGCGCAAGCGAAGCTCCCGCCCTGAAGTCCTAAATCAAGGTGTGAACATCTTTAGATCTTCAGGTAACGGCTGCACATGTTTCACCCCGAGTCTGTTAAAGTGAGAAATGAAGAACTAAAGTGTGAGATCACACCTCGAGATGCTGCAGAACCCAGAAACAGTTTTTTTTCTGTTTCTTAACGTCTTCTCTTTTACTAACTGCATGTGCATTTAGTGTAAGATGTTCTGTAAAAGTAATACATAGACTCGATACATAGACTTATATAGTTCCCACACCATCGGTGTGTTTTGGCAGTAAGATATATTCATTTGTATTTGTCTGTCAAGCGAGGAAACAGTGCGGTAGCCGACTGAGAGCAACGACTGGGCCAGGTTTAATGTGGGTTATGTGAAAACAAGTTCACAGTTTTATTCTCAGACACACGGATGACCTAATTACTTATATTGGTTTTTTTTTTTTTGGTTATTATTATTGTACAGTCCCTAAAGTTAGTGCAGTCACATCCTTTGTGACTCAAGCCTCTTAATGTGTCTGGGGTCATTTTTAATCACCTTAGCGGAGTCTTTCTTACTCATGCCTGTAAAGATTCATCTCTTTTGCTCCAGGTGTGAGTCAAGAAAGTGCTGAGTTGCTTTGCCAGACAACAATGGGGCAACAGGGCTGTGCATGCCTGTGTCAGTGGCAGGATATGGTGTGGTCACGATAACCCCCCTCCAGCCTGGCGGCTGGGGAGCGATAGGTTGGTGTTTTGGTGACGCAGCAACTGCGCCCGGCTGCCATTGGACGGCGATGGGAAACGAGCGCGGAGGGTTTCCCATGCGGGCCCGCGTGACTCTGGGAGATATAAACTCACATCCTTTCCGCTCTCCTAATCATATCATAATATTCTACATGGGACACACACACACACACACACACACACACACACACGCAAACCGCCGCATAGTGAAAGAGCCCGTTTAGGGAAGTGTGACAGCGGCTGTGTGTATCTACAGCTTATCTATCGCTTACTGTTCTCCAGCGATGGTCACTGCGTGGTCAGGAAATGTCAAGCTCTCGCAGAAAAGGCTCCCTTTGTGCTGATCATAGCCTTCAAAATGAGATGCCTGTAGTCAGAGTGTATAAATACATCAGTGACCACATGTTGAGCAGTTTTCCAGAAAACAATGATGGAAGTCAAATTGGTTCCTCAGGGCATTCCCCAACGTAGGAACGGCATGTAAAATCCCTGTTGGATTTATCCGCTGGCTTCACAAAGCTGCCTGTCCTGGCAGAGTGTGAGGGTAAATGCCAGGCTCTGCCCTGAACTTCTTCAGCTTGTTTGAAGGAAAAGCAGCCACGGCCAGCTGTTTGTGCCTGGCCAAACCACCGCTTGTCATGGGTGACCCCGGGGTTGAGGGCGTGGACGTAGGAGTTCACTGTTAAAAAGCTTTCACGCTTCCTCTCCATGCCTCGCTGTTTTTGTGTTTGACATATGACCTCACTGAGATTCCAGAAAGAGATTTCATTTTGGGTTTTTGCCCTCCTCTATTTCTCTTTGTTTGTTCATCGATGCCAAAGAGTCTTAGCTCATGCGCTGATGTATAAGTGACCTTTAGCACATGTCATGATTGCCGAAATCTGATATTTTCGAGTGAGTCATGCTTGACTCACTGTCCTCAGACTTGAACTGCACAAAATGGGATGAAAATTTGAGGAAACCAGCAGGATGGGGTGTTCCTCTTAATGATATAATAATAATAATGCATCATGAAAAAAGAAAGAGGAGTTGTGTATTTAGTGTGCACCTCTTTTGAATTGCTCTGAGTTATTCATATCCTACAAGTTTCTTTAAAAAAATCCAATTCTTTTAAACATATCCTCATTACTCTGTGTTTTGAAAGACTGGACTGTTGTGGTAGTCACTCATCAGGCGTGCAAGATGCTCGAAACTGAAAGCATCTGAAAGTGAAACTGACAGCTTGACCTGCTTTCTGATTAACTCTGTTCAACAGACTACTGGGGGACACTATTAGAGCCTCAGTCAACATGACAAATTATTATTAAATAAATAAAAAGACATGTTGATGTCATGGAAGAGGTGATGTGTCTTGAAATAGTACAACAATTGATCCACACCCTTGATCCAAATAGAGATTCACTATTCAGAGCAGAAGAAGCCGCCAACATTTTCAAATCCAGTATATTCCACATCAGACTTAGGCTAAAACCTCTAGACCTGTTGTCTGCTATCTCAACATCTGCTAGCTTGAATGAACATCTTGATTGTACCAGATATAGCTTCCTTTGAAAAACGAGGCTAGCACACAGTAGCAGCATCCATGTTGAAGAATGTTGATGCTAGCAAAGCCAGTTAGAGTTTAGTTGTGGTGAGTTTTGTGACTCAATGTTCAATGTCATCCGTCTGTCAATTCTTGGCACATCTCTATTTATTTATATTTCGCTTTGCAATAAATTAGAAAACTTGACTAGGTGGTAGTTTTCTCAGTCGTGACGATTTGTGTTACTTATATTTCATTTGGCTATGATTGCAGAATCACAATCCACTGAAACCTAATGAAGAAAATTCCCAGATGCATTTATGCTCACCCCCCATTCTTCCTTTCCTTCACACCTCCTAACTTTTGCCTCCATCCGTTTCCTCCAGGTATTCTACGTGTCCGACCTGTTCAAGCCCGGCCTGAAGCTGGCCACGCCCCCGCCCTCCCCGATCAAGAAGGAGCTGCTCCCTTCGTCCGACATCATCGACAGGAACAATCACCACAACATGGTGTGAGGGAGGCCCCACTTCCTTCGCCCTGACCGAGAAGCCGATCACAGCGCTGCTCATCACCCCCTCACTCTTCCCCACTCCCAGCCCTCATCGGACAGTAGAATGTAGCGACAAGAAGCTGTAGCTGCTTCCTCCTTCCCATCCTCCCAGTGCCCAGTGAGGCGCTCTTTGTCAGATTTGAGATTTGCACAGCAGAGTCCACTCTCACTACCCAGACTTGTTGTCTCCCTAATATACTGGTAACTACTAATCAACATTTGAGCCCATCTGTTTGTCTGTCGGAGCACAAGCAAAGGAGAACCTGAGAGACGAACGAGAAAAGGAAAAACTAAAAACGATGGAAACTGATGAGCTGACGGCAGGAACTGCAGTTGCAGAGGTTTGACTGAAGCGTAGCCACACGAATGGAACCGGTGGACTGTAAAACCCCTGAGCAGCGAGGAGAGGACGCTTCCTCTCCCAACCCTGTGAGGCCTTGGACAACAACTTCCTCAACTGAGGGAAGGATCTTAACTTCAATAGTTAGCAGCAGAGAATATAAGCGCGATAGAAATATGTAACTGAAAGCACTGTTTGAACTTCATTGTCCATCATCACCACTTGCTGCCTGAGTTGTTTGGCCGATAAAGGAAAAAAAAACAAAAAAACTTGACAGCGTTGAGCCCTGAGACCGGGTTCTGTCTTGATCTACGCAAAAATCAAAGGCCTTTTGCTGAGCTCTTTTTGGAACGTGAAGTCCGCACAGCCTTACATTGTCTCTGTCTCAGCATTAGCCAGTCAAGGTTTTTTTGGTTTTTTTGTGGTCGACTCTCAGTGCAGCCCAAACCCGGGATGTTGCAGTTCTCGAAGGTAGACGTAGTAATGGGGGTAAAAGTGGGCGGAGCATTGTCTGTGGAAGAAGGCAGATTTTCCTCCCAGCAGCTTCCCGACTGCCGTGTGACAGGCGTGGCTGTGCCGTGCCTCTGCCGGGCTCTGTGGCCACCTGCCTGGGATTCCAGACAGGTGGAGGAAGCGAGAGGGGCCCGTTACCATGGAGAATGGCTAATGAGCTCCGAGTAAAGCTGGCACATCGTTTTAGGGATGATGGAGGCTCCTTCTGCTGGCAGGGAGGAGCTTTCACCCACCCAATCCGTCATCGGCAATGGATGCTCGTCTCTCAGTGCGCGCGTTCGAGTGTGTGCGTGCGTGTGCTTGTTGTTGTATGTTACGTCATGTGTGTGTAGCAGCGCTGTGCCCTGTGAAAAGGAACTCCGTCTTGATAAAACTGTGGTGTGTGTGTGTGTGTGTGTGTGTGAGACAGTTGAAAACACACAAGCACGCCGTCGGCTGTGCTAAGTGTGCCACTGTGTGCCGCGGAGCGAGATGAATGTTCTAAAAACTGTGGATCTACTATTTTATCTGAGGAACATCTTTCACCTTGCATGTGTAGAGGCAGCCCTGTGTAATCACTAACAGTTACCGGACACACAGGTAATTTTTTATTATTATTATTTACAGCCCACCCAGACTTCCTCATCCATCAACACACCACTATGTTGCACATCTTTTCTTTTTTTTTTTTCTTCCATTGTATAGTCCGTCCTATCAATTTCAACAAGCCGTTCTCACTCTTTTATTTTTTTTAATAAATATATAAATAATGTATAGATCACTAATATGAACTCTGTAAAATATTGTTTAACATATTTTAGATATATCCACTATAATTACAGACCTGTGTTCTTTACAAAATGCTGCTTAAAAAGCATCGATTGACAAGATTCTTTTGTATTTAGATAAATATTGTAGATTGTAATAGCTACATTTGTAATATGCATTAAAAAAATACACCCTCGATTGTACTGAAACTCGACATTAGTATTTTTGTATCGTCTCGGTTTTTTTTGTACAAACAAAATGTAGTTATGCTGTTTTTGTTTTTTTCTGCTAAATGTATTTAGCTCCGATATATGTGCTTTTAAATAAAAAGCTCATTATGAACACATATTTTGGCTTCAGGTGGTTAAGGTGTTTCGCTTGACTTGATGTCCTTGGTGCAACTGCGTGTTCCCACCGGTATTTTAAGGGTTAATTTTGGCCGATGAGCTCCAAGCCTTTGAGGTAGGAGGGCCGCTGTGCCATCACCCTAATCTTCAGCTCCCTCCAAAGATCCAATTTAGTCCAGGACTGTGGCTGGGCCCCTCAGAAGCATTAATATCACATGTCAGGAAAGACATGTTGGTTGAATTAAAGGTTTAGTTTCAACCAAGAGAGAATAACTTTTCTTTCTTTTTCTTATGAAAAATAGCAGTGCCATCAATTTAAAAAAAACCCGTCTGCTTAGCTGAACATTTAAGCCTCTTCTGTTAGATGACTTATTTTTTAACAATCTGATGGTAACAAGACGCCAGAGGACAAAAATATACGCAGAATTTTATGCAGCTGTTTAGTGCAAAAAGGTTTGAAACAGAACTTTAATCTTACATGCAAACCAAAAACGGCTTTTCAGAAGAATAGGTGGCAAGAAGTCCATCGAATGTACACAAACAACAGACAAACCTAAAGAAAATAAGCGCCAAAGAATCTATTTAAGACATGAACTAATAATTAAACTTCCCCTGAGCTTTTGGTCGTTTGCTCCAGCTGATCTGAGGTCAGCCTTACCATAGATTTATGGTGCCGGCGAACAGCTGGCAGGTCTGGGGTCAGCCATGCGTGGCTGTAATAGTAGACGGGCTGCTGCCGCGGCGGAGAGGCCCATGTTGTGGTCTTGTTTGGCTGTAAGAGAGCGGAGCGAAGCTGGCAGAGGGCCGCCACAGACAGAGCCAAGGTATTACATACTGCTGCGCCCCGGAGCCATGACATGCCGACCAATCCACTCCCTCCATTTCTATTACTCATCCTTCACTGCCATCTCCATGCTAGTGTTCTGGGTTTCGTAAAACATCAAGTCAGACTTCCTGTTTGAATGAGAAATACGTAGTCATAATGCTGGTAACATTTTGGCATGATGGGTGTATTACATCTTGTTTTCTTGATTGAAAAAAAAAACACCCTGGATCTTATAAAGTTTAGAGTAACTCTTGAGATTCGCAAAAAAAAAAAAAAAAAAAAAAAAAATCTGTTCTGCTCCTTTTATTGTCAAGTTTTCTATAACTTGGACATTTCCACATGCAAAAGTGTACAATAGCAAACTAAATATGAGCAAACAGCATGAAACATGTTTTAAAGCATCTTGCAAAGTTATTTATACTTGTTTGCTTTTTGCATTTTGTCATGTATACAAGCTTAATTCAATTAGGTCAGATGTTTATGTAGCACACCAACATAAAGTTGTGCATAATTTTAAAGTGGCACAGAAATTAAACTGGGTTTCCAACATTTTGTACAAATTAAAAACAGAAAACTCTGGCACTTATGTACAGTCGGCTCCTCATTCAATTCTAATTTATCTCAAAATGATTCTAATACTTTTGTTCATCTAAAGACAAGAATAAGGAAGAATTATCCACCAGTGTTATTTTTTTTGCAAAATAACTCAAGTTCATTCAGATTGCCACAACGCTACCATACCTCAACAATGCTCTCCTTTCTAGACATGCATAGCCATGTTTGTTTGCAGTTGAGAAAATAAATAAATGGAAAAAAAAAAATCTTAAGTGGCATGAATATCTTTGCAAGACTCTGTAGATAATTGTCCAACATAAAAATGTACTTTCACTGATGAATCCAGTAAAACAGAATTAACTTTACACATTAGCTCTGGATGAGAATAAAACTTGCTCTAAATCCAAGGCAGAGCGAACTAACAATCAGTTTTTATTTTAAAAATTTTACTTTTGAATCAGGTGGACATTATTGTTGAAAACCCTGTAGCAAAATGTCCCCTCTTGCACAGACGCCGTCTAAACCCTCACTAAGCAACGAGACTACTACTGTCAATGCGATAGATGTTGCAAACATGTCTGTGTGAGAGCCCTGGTAGCGGTGAGGGTGGGCCCTTGGGGGCCCGGAGCTCTGAGGGGGTCGTTCTTCTGCAGCAGGGTCCAGGAAGCAAAGCCAGAGTCCGGCCAGGAGCCTCACACCGGGCACTTACTGAGAGAAAAGAGAGCACAGGCTAAGAGCAGCAACAGTGTTTACATTGTGTCAGTGTCTGTTTTAATAGCTTTTAGCACAGACGAAATGTGTAGACATAATATGACCCCCCCAGAGCACATATAGACGATATAAAAAGAAACTAGAGTCTATAAAAGAAACATCAAGAGGAGGAAAATGTTGGTGCACTTTCTCATAGTTTTGTATTGTAAATTGTAAAGTAAAAAGGCCAAAATGTAACAGTGCTTTCACTATTTGTATATCAAGAAAAAGATAAAGGAAAAACTCCAACAATCAACTAAAATAAAGACTTTAAAAATAAAGCAGTTTTTTATACACACACACACATATATATACGTATATATATATAAACAGCAAGAGGATTAATTTGTTTAAGCATTGACCCAGTTTTCTCTAATCCACATTGTTTCATGGCTATCTGTGATTATAAGAAGGCTAGCGGAGTGACAGGATGATGCTTAATATAAACACATCCGTAAACAGCACGAGGATTACTGCGTGAGATTAACACCTACTCTTTGTCTCGGATGTTGCAACACGCTTTGATACGTGAATGAAGCCTCAATCCGGAGTAAAATGCTGTCAGACATGATAGTCTGATTGTTGTGACTGAAAGGGAAGCAAAAGATTAACCTATTTCCTCTGCTCCACTTGAAAGATTTTGTTTTTCCACCAGGAGGAAAACTATTCTGTCGTTTTAAAATGTAGGGAAAAACATTGATTATAGTTTATGGCATTTGATTTTGCATGAATAATTCCAGAGTCTTTCTCCAGGATAACAGTGACTCAAGTAAGCTTTTCCCATTGTCACCTTTAAATGAGGCAGAAGATAAAAAAAAGTTCAATATAATGCACTAAATTGAGTTTAGAGCATTAATTAAAGCGTAGTAGAATTTAAAAAGAGCCTTTTTAACTATAAAACTACCACTGAACTATCACTTCCCACTCCAGAAAATGAGGCCATTCCAAAAACATATTTCATTTCCAAATTCGATTGGAGGAACTCAGAACCTTATCTGCTAAATAAATAAAAAATTTAAAAAAAAAAGAAAGAAACTGGTGCAACAGTTCAATGTGGAAGTGAAATCCAGACCCACTGGATTAGGTGGGGGAAAAAAATCTAATATAGAAATAGTAATGTAAAAAGACAGATCTGCATATCAAATAGATAGAATTTATTAAAAGTGAGTTTCTAGTCACACAGCTGTTTTTAAGGTTAATATCATGCACAAAACAAAGACTTTTCATCTTTAAATACCGTCTTTCCCTCGCGTCACATGACATGTAAACACCTATTGATTAACATTGACTTGTAAAAGCTTCAAAAGAGAAACAGAATTCAAGTAGCAGATTCCGTCTCAAAATGCATCTGACAAATAATATTTCATAGATAACAAATATAACCTCAAACTAAACAAAACAAAACAAAAAAATGTTTCCACGTTCCTAAAATAAATCGTTGTGTTTCAGGGGTTTTTTTTTTTGTTTTTTTTTGGCAAAAATCACTTTTGGCAAAAAAAAAAAAAAAAAGGCCATCATTTTAGACAATATGTGTTTTTGATCATTTTTCATTCCTCTTAATAAAAAATAAAGAAGAACAACTAAAATCCTCTCCTGAATAACAAACTTTTTTGAGTATCTTACCGAAAACCCACACAACTACAGGGGATTGATTGGATTGATGTTACTGCATTTTTAGCTAGCAAAATGCAGTATGGTCGCATTCAGCTAGTATTTTTAGCTAGTATTTACCACGCATTTCACTTTTTACATTTTTGAAAGTTGTACCGATTTCATTGTAAGGTTGCCGACACTCACTCTCCCTCTCCCTCTTGAGGGAAGTGACCAGAGCGCCAACGCCTGGCCACTGTGTGAACTCCTCTGTCGTACGGCTGTACGAACCGACAGAGAAGAGGTCAAAACATGAACGTAATTTCTACATGATTATAAAACACAGTTACCCACTCCACACATATCAGGACAGCCGTTGCGTGACATAGTGTCTGCGCAGATGGATGGAAATAGTGGGTGAAGAGACAGCAGGATAGGAAGGTAATAAACTTTGCAGATGTTGGCTGTATGTGGGGGCCAGCAGGTGATTATGTCATCTTCGCATAAATGGTCTCAGTTTTCCACCTCATCTTTCTCTCCCGGGTTGTTTCTCGTTAAAAGATTCATCCAACGTGTCTCCTAAAATTCACTTTCCCCACTTTTCTTCACCAAACCTCAACGCCAAAATGGCTTTTCCCTCATGGGCTAAGCTAAATCCTATTATCTTACCTCCCCCAAACTGTTTGCCAGGAAAAGAACATCTGTCCACTTTAGGCCCATCTGGAGAACTTGGACAGGTCGGAAAAGGAGAAGCAGGATTTTTAGTTGCTCTAAACTTTTTTTTTTTACAAGACAAAGTTTCTGACAGACGCTAAGTTTTATTAAGAGTTATATTTTGTCATTCTGTGGCACAGCTCATTGCTGCAGAAAGCAGCTTGTTAGTGCATAAACTTTAGACTGAGAAGCTATTATTTGTATCTTGACCGCAACAAAACGTCAGTGATGTAGACAGGTGACGCTTATCTGGAGCAGGAATTAGCTTCAGTTAGCAGTTTATTGCTATGTGTGTATTATTGCATGATGTGTCTTTAGACGAGACGGAAGGCTGTAGAGAAGGAAAGGAAGACAAACAGCCAAACACAGAGTTTCAAAGAAAATTGATATAGAAGACTGGAGCACAGGCCTCTGAGATCCTTTACATCTTAAAATATGGAGTTAAGCGAGAATCCTTCTTGTTTCTGTGCCAGCTTTCCTCCCAGCTTTGCCAGAGGACTCACTCCGCCAGAATCACCTCAACCCGTCACCTGCGCAGAGCCGAACCTGAAACTCTGCCGGGTTATGAGTTATAGCGAGCCAGAACTCAGCTCCTTTCCTCTAGCTCTTATCCAGATGCGGGTGATTTAGTGGCCATCCTTGTGAGTGTCTGTGCAACATTTTCATATCTGCTGAGTCATTCTACAGGCAGCCAAGTCGTGAGGTCAGCTCGCGAGGACCGTCCGTCTTTCTCGCTGACAACGAGCCGAGCACAGCGTCCAGATCCTCGGCCCATCTATCATGCTCGTAAAGCCGTGATGCTACCTTCCAGGAATTTACTGGATAATGCGTGTTTTTTTGGCTTGAATACTGTAATTTGACAATTTACTGCAAAGAAGCGAGGGACTGTAAAGCTTGTGATTCACTTGCTGTATCAGTAGATTTTGTCTGGAGGGAAATAAAAAGCTGGTGGTGGGATGAAACGTTGAATCTTCTAGGCTACTCAAGATTTTGAGTCATTTTTATGGGTTTAATTAAGCTCCATTGTTACATGTTTACTCAAATTACTCCATTCAATGCATATTTAAAGATGATTCTTTACAAATTAGGACAAACTTTTGTCAATAATGGCATCTGTTCCACCCATCTTATTTTAAGCATACAGTTTAAAAAGTTTTGGCAGAATATTACCCCACACAAAAACACTAAATCTTACCAAGTAATTTTGGTCTAGTTTCTAGTGAAAATATCTTCGTACACTTGCAACAAGACAAACCTAGCTCCAACATCGTACTGAAAAGTTGCGTGTCTTGTTTCAGATGTGCTGAGATGTTCGCTCTAGAAACTAGGCCAAAAAAGATTTTGTGTTTTTGCGGGTTTGATTTCAGCTTCCTCCCAGGCTGCATGCGAATGTGTCCCTGTGGGGAGGCATTCGTCTAAACCTAAATGTGTGGCTTGGTTTAAGTGGGCGAATGTGGCTCTAGCGTGACATGATTTGAATAGTCAGCATGACTAAGAAAGTTCAGCCAATGTTTCGTTTAATTTTTTTGTTAGAAAAAAAAAAACAAAACTGCACTGACACTTGCAAATGTAAAACAGAGACACCATGTAAAAGGGATTTCTGCCAGCGCCCACTCACAGCTTACCACAGAGCTAAAGGTAACAACCAGCGTCTCACTGTGGAGCTGACACAGTTTGTAACGCCCACCGTTTGATAACAGTGGATGAAATACCTCTGTCAAAACTATGTTAAAGAGCATCATTTTTGCTAAAACTTGTCAAATGCTGCTGGTTAGCTTGTGAAGCTACATAGGTATTATCCAAAACAGGAAATACAAACCAAACAACAGAAGTTAATAAACATTTTTTATATATATATATATTTTTTTAAATGCTCACGAGGTTAAAGGAAAGTACTACAGATGTTTAGTTTTTTTAAGCAAGGATTTATAAGTACACGTTGTTGTGGTTTCCTGACATCAAACATTGGGAATGGGGTATACATTATCCTCTATTTTGCGATTATAAAATCCTATTCTCCCTTAGTCATTGTTGGAAAGAAACAAAACAGTTCCAGAAGTTTTGTTTTGTGAATTTAAAAACCCCCCAGAACTGATGTGTACCTCAGGAGAATCTGAAAAACTTTACTGAGCCACGTTGAATCATTTCAGATTGAACAATATTGAAAGTTTGTTCATTTCTTGAGTGTTTCCGCACTTGTGGTTGACACAATTGTCTGAAAAAAACTATTGATGAGAAGCATTAGAGTAGATTAGAACGCCAGAGAGCTCATTGATCTTTGATTAGGAACCGATTTCCTGCTGCTGGATTGGATTCTTCAGTCACTTGTACCTTAATGAACATCATCAAGTCTTCATCACGGTATCAAAGATTTTCAATGAACCAGGACACAACTTTAGCATGTCACAGTCATGTGACAAAAGAAACACAAAGTAAAACTCATATTCACTTATGTATTGAGAGACAGACTGATCTCACTTTTCAGGTTGCTCTTTTTTTTTATGGTTAACCATCATTGACAAAATTACTCACCACAAGCCGCACATATGAGCAAAAGGGGAAGTAACTCAACCACATTTTTAATCTCTTGCTCCTCAACTGCCTCCCTCGGTGTAAACATTTGCAACACATGGTGAAAAGGGAATAATAGGAGGCTACTTTCGCTTGTAATCCACTCCCACTGCGGGAGACATGGTTTCAAAAACTCTGACATGAGTCACAGAGTTGTAAAGAGCAATCCGTCTTTACAGCTCGGGTGATTGGTTGTCTTTTTTTAAGGCCTGCACTTGAACATGGCAACATCTCCTCTGGGAGTCCAAACAATAGGCGTCGGAGGATGTTTTATGGTTTCTCTGAGAGACAATAGGTCGGGTGTCTTTACCGTTGATGCACAAATGAGAAAGAACGTCCTCCTGACAGGAGGCTGTTTTTGGTCCAGACCTATTCCTTTTTTCAATGTTTGTCAGATTGTTTGGCGCATCACTAATGCTATTTTTCAAGCTGACTGACGCGAATGATTACTGTAAACAACCAGACCATCAGAGTATGTGTGTGCGGTTCAAATGCAGGAAATGCCAGGAGCAGACAAAGAAAGGTTCTGCTGAGGAAAGTTAAGGCTGTGTGAATAAAAAAAACAACAAAACAAAACAAAAAAAAAGCAACAGAAGAGAAAACTACTGGTGAAATGGTGTTGATGTGCTGTTTCTCCTTCCTCCTCTTCATGGTTTGGCTCAAGAACACAGCGAGACGCTTTGCTTCATTAAACATCTGTTTTTCCGTCAGGATGAAATTAAAGAAGCATCTGCTTAGATTCTTTATGTCAGGGATTCCTTGACGTTGCAGTAAGTAACTTATCTTTAAGTTTTTAGTCAGTTTTTTTTTTTTTTTTTTTTTTTTTTACATATTTGCTAAATCTGTCACTTTGAAATGAGACTGAAAATTTGTAAGAAACCACTGAGCTTTTCTGCTTCTTCCTTGCAGAAAACACATTGTTCCCGCCGGTCACAGCCGACCAATCAGAGCAGGAAGAAATGTCGTAAAACTCTCAAAGCAAGATCAGCAGTGGGTCAAGTGGTAATTATTCTGATGCTGTTCTTATCTACAGTTGTCGTTATTTCTATTATCACAACCCGTGATAATAGAAACAGGAGGCTGTTTTATGGTAACAGCTATAATACAAAGTGGAGTTCGCAAACTCCTGTTTCTTGTCTGTTATGAGTTAGTTTGTCTACGTAATATAGTTTATTTGTTGGGCCGGTATCTTGAACAGGGACATGAGTATTATAACATGGTTTTAATTAGAAATTGTCGATAATTAGTGGGTTAGTAGGTAATATATTTTATTAAACCGAGATAAGGAGTGGGATTACAGAAGTGTTAACTTCTTCCTCCTCCTTTTCAAACAGGAAAGTAGTGGTAAGCAACTATACAGTCCTACTGATTACTTGTCTTCTTGTTTTTAAAAACCTATGGTTTTTTTTCCTCTTCTTTTATTGTCATATTCAAATAACACGCTCTTTCACTACTTTGTGACATTTACTGTGACCCTGCTGTTTCTCTGTAGCTGGGGGCGAACTTTGCTGCAACCGATTACAAAGTACTGTGGGGTTGTTCACTTTCTGGTCGGTGAACTCATCTTGGAAACTGAGATTTTTATGTTTTTGCTCCTTAAAGGAAGCAGGTCAAAAAAGCTCCCAAACTGAAGTCATCACAAGTCACAGATTGAGCAGATTGGCTTTTTGGGAGTCGTACTGTCACTGTTTGTGTATCGCTGATATGGAGGAAAAGACATAAAATGAAAACGGAAATATTCCTTTAGTAACATAAAGAAAGGAAGGTCTGGTGACAACCCTGCAAAACGTTACGCCAAGTCCCATCAAGTTTATTAAAACCAGGAACATCAGCAGATTTATGAGGTCTGGCAGAGCGCTCTCACTCGTTCTCGTTTTCTTTCTGCCATTCTGCGGCTGGCATTTGGGATTTAAACCCGAGCCAGTCAGGGGTTACGCGCTGTTATTCTTCTCCCCTGCCCTTCATCTACCATCTCTCCTCCGAGTCGTCCTCCTTCGGCCTCCCGGCTCTCCTCATCCTGACATCTGGTTTCAATCTCTGCCGAGATTATGAACACAAGCATAATCTCGGCCCCGTCTTCTCGTTACGATTTGTTGATCGCTTCCCGGCGGTCCGCGGCTCTCGCTTCGGTGCTTCAGCAAGCCGGTTGTTGGGAAATGCACACTGTTTCACGTGAAGGAAACGCCGAAGTAACAGAGTTTGTTTGACAAATAACAGGACGCTGATCATGCGGGGGAGGGGAGGAGAAAGGGCGAAGGTCAGGATGCAGGAGATTGTGGTTGCCGGGGTCACAGGTTAACAGGTAGCGCAGAGAAATGGGGAGGAAGGGGATGAAAGGTAAAGCGGTTCGTTTTATGGCTGCTGCTGCTGCAGAGGGCACAGGCAGGTCCATCCGTATGCCGAGTTTCTGTTTATCATCTGCTGTCCGACTCGCCGTCTGTCTGGATCTCAAAACTTTTCTGCGCTTCTAGTAGAGGGGCTCGCTATCTCACGAGAAAAAAAAAAGAAAAAAGTAAGAATAGTGCAGATTGACTTCTCACGGTCTCCCACACAATCCATACCGGTGAGGTGAAACTTATATGGAGTCTGAAATGTGTGGCGTGTATTTGCATTTAGTTTCCTTTACTCTGATGTTTCTGTGTGGATTTCAGAGCAAACTTTCCTTCGAATGTCCTCTAGTGGTAATTTAATCTCAGGATAAGTCCAGCTGTCCTCTTGAGGATTCGGTGGTTGGTTAGAGGAAATTGAACGACATCTTGAAAACGAAGAAACACAGCGAAAGAAGTCGAGGAGGAAGACGTTGGTAAGTTTCGAAAGCAGCATTGAGTTCCACAGCAATGTCGCAGCATTTGAATATTTCACAGAGCTTTTGTTCATTCAATCATCTGGACATGGAAAGTGGAATTGCACGCGTGCAATCTCGGCAGGACGTGATCGGGTTCTTAAACCGGCAGCCCAGGAGAGTTGAGATTAACACTTTTATAACCATTTTATGGCTAATTATTGGCTAATGGACCAGCGCTAGGCTAATGCAAAGCGCAAAAAATTAAAATAAAAAAATAAATAAACTGGCACGCTTTCAACATTTAGTTTCCCTTTGGGATCAATAAAATATTTTTGAATTAGAATTTGTTTTTTAAACCCTATTAATTACATAATATAATAGAAAGATATGCAATACAAAACCACAGAAGTCAATACATTCGAATTGTTTTACGTAAAAGAGTAGTCTCTTTTTATTAAATTCACGTGTGTATCCATGTGTGTGTTTTTTTATCAGTACCGTCAAACTTGCATTTAATGGAAAGAAACACTTTGAGTTCACAAACTCCAGAGTTATTTCACAATAAAACCAGTTTCTGTTCACCACTCAGTGCTTCAGTCTGGTTGAATCCAGCTGGCAGTGGATCTGACTAAAGAAGGAAAAACACACTGAACAGACGCTGAGGCCTCTCAGCGAGTGTGTGTGAAGCACAGAATGATTAAACCAGGCAGTGGCAGTATCATGCAGCTGTGATTTTGTTTTTTGGAGAGATAAATACAGGACAAACCAAGAAGAAATGTGTTACAATGACAAATCCGTATCTAAATCTAAATGTGAATCTTTGGCATGAATTGAAAACTGATCTTCATGAGAACAGAGAGAATGGAAACTGTTTTTGTCTCTAGATGCAGAAGCGGAAAGAAAACACTCCAAACGACTTGTAGTCGTAAATCTTGTGGAACAAGCTGCGACAAACTGATACAAATGGAGGCCAACAATGTGTAAACATGATCCAAACCGATTCAGATCGTCTGAATCTCATGTGTTTTATGTGACAGACGGATTGATCCTCTATGTTTACGCCTTTATGCTAAAATAAAAACAAAAAAACCCATTTGTAACATAGAAAGGATTTCAATAATACCAATTTTAAAAAGAGCATCTTCGAAATGAGTCGAAGCAGATGTTTCATGTCGGAAGCTGATCATCCTTTGTTAGCTGTGTTTGTCTTGGAATGCTCTGACTCACCAGATGTTAGTCGAGCCGCTCAGATCGTTCCCAAAGATGACTGCTTGTTCCGAAGAAAGTGCTTTTTCTTCATTTCCCTCTCAGGAATGCTTAAACTTTGACTACAGTCATGATGGTCGTTTCCAAGGAATTGCAGCAGCAGGAACAAAACCCAGCATGTTGCAGCGTTAGCATGCACAGACCGAACAGTCACCCCAAGTTAATAATTCACCGTATCGAACAGAGCCTGTCACAAATGATCTTGAATATCTAAATATCTTCGATCGTTAAACATTTTCAAGTCATGAGAAAGACAACCAGAATGAATTAATAAGGCAGTTTTAACACAATTATTTGTTTCATTATAGAAATAAAAAGGTCATCCAATCCAACCTATCACCGAACGAACAAAATGAACCCTCAACTGGAATGCTGAGTTCAGTTTCATTTGCCTAAACCAAACTTATCCGGTAAATCTTTATCTGAGGGGATGTGCATGAAATTGACATAAACATGACATAATAACACCTGTTATGAACACGAAGGAGTGTTTGTGACTGTCGTCATGAAGTGTCACTGGGTAAATAATGACACTTTTAATGCAAAATTGACACTTTTAATGGACTTTGCACTGAATGCCACTTTATGACAACAGTTGTAAACATTCATAAAGACTCCTTCATGTTTATGGCCGTGTCATGTCAGTCTTATTCACACCCATTGAAATAAAGTGTTACCACTTAATCAAAGTGGTCAGATCTGGAGTGTCAATGCAACACTTAAATTATTAGTTTTTTTTTTTTGTTTGTTTGCTTGCTTGCTAGCCTAAAAGAAGAAAAAAGTATACTGCACTTTAAATGAATGAATTTAAAAATAATAATAATTTTTTAAATGTGACAATATGAAGATTTTATTTGGTTGTGTAATCACTAAAAACAACAAAACAAAAAAAAGAACCTGAAATAATTTTATGTTTGTTGGAAAAATAAACATAATGGATTCATTGGATTACATGTTTGGATCAAAATGAAGCAACAGTGAGGTAATGACATTCTTTGCCCTGATGTGGCCCCGTACACAAGACAGCTACGTAAACACAATCACAGATAAATTAAAAACACAAGTCACGGAGTTGCACAACTTTAGCGATTCTTGTCCAGTTTTACTCCGGTTTCCTGTTGTGAACTTTTACAGCAGCTGTAAAATAAAAAGGAAAAAATGGGGGGAACAGAACAGCAGCAAGACTGAGACGGGTATAAATCACTGTAAACCGCTAAACTCAACAGGCTTACTGTAGATCTCATTCATATATTTCACATCTGCAGCCCTGCTGTCTAAAAGGAGCCTCTGTGAACGTCAAAAGTGTAGAAACGTTCAAACACAAGCAGCGTACACGGCGGGAGAACGCTCTGCCTGCATTCAGGGCGTCTCGGTATCAGCGTCCGGTCTGAGGCCTCTCTATCTGCCCTTCTGTCTCTACCTGTGCCGCACAGAAAAAAACCCAAACTAATATAGAAATGTGTCTGTGTGTGAACGAAGGATTTTGGCTCAGCGACCACAGCTGCTGCTGCAAACAGGGAACAGAAACAGGACACTTCCCAGCTGGACCGGAGCCCTAACCTGGACACACACTCTGAGCTGTGAGGATAAAACCTCGGAGGCAGGGGGGGATACATGCCACCCTGTTCCTGTCCTCATCCAAATGCATCCCCCTGCATCGCAGGAGGAGGCAAACTCCACGGGAAAACGGGCGCTCTGTTCAGGAAATGAAGAACGTCGTCTGAGCTGCAAAGGTAAACGAGCAGAAATTTGAAAGAAGTTCATTTTAATTAGCAAACAAAATGAGCAGAGTGTAAAGGACCTGCCTAAGGTCATGTCACATCATCTTTTTTGGTGGGGAGAGGGACTTGGATCACTGACCCTCCACATAATGATTGAACTGAGTCAAGAACTGAGGGTCTGGTATTCTCCTTCACAATGTTCTGATAGAGAGCAGAACTCATGGTTCCACCATGTGTCCTGAAACAGACCATCACACTACTGCCACCATGTTTCCTTTTGCTAGTTTTACACCAGATATTAATATACTTCCACCTTCCAAACAGTTCCACACTTTTTCAAACTTTTTAGACAGACAGACAGACAGACACTGTAGCTTCATCATTTTCAATTAGAGTATAGTTTATATATATAAAAAAAATCAGAAACTATTATTACAACTCACCTGATATGAACCTGTGGCTCTTATATAAAGCATAATGTTTCCAAAGCATACATTCATAAAAAAAAAAATTTAAATTAACAAAAATAAATCTGTGCCATCCCTCTGTGCCCGTTTAAAAAAATTGGGCTACTGCCCATTATTGGCTATTACAGAAATGTTGCTCTGGTCCTTTATAAATTATGTTATTTTACTTTTGTTCTGCCATAGAGTGTCATGCAACTCTATCTTCCCTTATTCAGTGCCCTTAGACAAGTTTGATCAAATCATTTTGCTGAGCGCTTTGGCTAACAGCTACCTCGGATCGCTTGTTAACTGTATGGACGTCATAAACACAGCTTAAGAAATCCATGGATTTGTTAAACATGCCTGGCTTTGCACCCTAAGCAAAAATCTCCTGTAACATTTGAAGCAAAACATGAGCAGACAGTCAGTTGTTCAGGGTGACTGAGCAGTACAGTAGATTGGACATTCATTTCCATTTCCCCGTCTGAGATGGAGTGTGGAACGCGAACTTCTCGTTCGTGTTCAACATCAGCGATAGGAGAAACCACTTGGCCAAATGTGTTTGCGCATTAAATGTTTCCCATGTGAATCACAGGTTGCCGCAGAGCAGCCGGAGAATGTGCGGACACAGAGATTGCGGTTTGGACTTAATTGGCTCTGGTAATCCCTCTGTTTACGATCTTATTATGGCTGTCAGAGCGCGTTCTTTTTAAAATGTCTGAGTCCTGAAATCATTGGTAACTTTCCACATGCAACAACAGCTCGTTCTTGCAAATGGACGAGTTAAGAGATGTTGGACGGCTTCCACTGAAACACGAGCCTTTAACTCAGGACGACCGGGCTTTACAAGACAAACAGCATCTGAGTTAGACGTACTGCTTCATTGGACCAAAGCTAGTGCATCCAGGGAGACTTTCTGCACTCCAACCTTCTGTACCAAGAGAGGAATTTTAGAGTTTGACAGATCAAATCTGTGCGCGTGTGTTTCTGCAGATTGTGTGCATGATGGAGACCAGAGCATTGTTCCTCTCTGGACTTGGAGCATGGGGAAACCACACTCATGTTCGCTGGCTTAGCACGCTGGATGTTTTTTAGAGTTCTGAGAAATTTTCTAAATCTTTCCACTCCAAGTCTTTTCTTAAAAAAGAAGAAGAAGAAGAAAAGCAGAAGAACTAGGCTCATTTAGTGTGAAATTAGCACTGGCATCGACATGCTTTTCCAACCCCGAAACCGAACGCAGGGGCCATCTACCACACTTAAAGTGAAGTGGAGAAAGAATACGTGAGATGGTAGAAGGAGGAAGAGAAAAAAAAAACAGAATAAAATGAAGCTCTCTGGTTTTGGAGACGTGCCTGTTAGTATTAGCGAAGAAGAGAAGATGGGCTCCTCTGAGAGTTGGTGGGGGTCTGAGGCTGTCGAGGCAGACTGGAGTTTCTGGTCTCGATCCAACGTATGCAAACACGAAGCCATGCGGATGCCAGCCAGTCCTCGTTGTTTAGACGTTGACAAAAATACAACGGAAAACCAAAGTTTCAGGGTCTGGATCGAGTTTTCAAGAGTGTCAAAACATACACTGATTTTACATCTGTCAGCCAGCCCTTTCATAACTGTGAGCCTAAACGTTTTGTAACGGTGTATTTCTTGGATGTTTTTGATTATTTATGGAGCTCCGTGTCAAGTTGAAACCAGAAGTTCACGTACATGAATCAAAAATACATCCACTTTTTTTTTCTCTCACTGTCTGAAGTTAAATGAGATCAAACTTCTCTTTTTTTAGATTAGTTAGAATTTCCACAATTATTTCTATTAGCTAAAAGCCAGAAAGATTGGCAAGAACATTTGTATTTAGAGATTTTTTTTTTGCAACTTTCTTCAAATTCAGAAGTTTAGTTATAATGGCTCTCAGTGTCAGGGGTCACTGTACATATTTACTTGTACAAATGACTGATTTAGATATTTCTACACAACCTAAAACAAGAGAGGTTTGATCTGATTTAACTTCAGACGGAGAGAAAACAAAAATGTGCGTGGGGCTTTTCACGCAACAACCGTACACTTAAACTTCATTGTAATGCATATTTCTACCTAAATATTTAATATTTACAACTGGTTTTTGTTTGTCTCGTGAAAGATGACACATTTGGGACAAAATTACTCTCTAAAATCTAATTATTATTATTATATTATTAAGAAACGTTTAAAAACAGACACCCCACAACGGCTGGTGGGAAAGTTGCTCCATGCGGTGAAGATACGGCTTATTGAGGAGGCATCTGTGGTCGGGAATCTAAGTCTGTCTTTGTCAACCTCCCTTGCCATCTACCGCAAAAGCTTTCAGCGCGGTTTAAATCGGGGGAACTTGCAGAACGGCCCAGAAGAGAGACATCAATCCCTCCTGGAAGAAGTCTTTCTGTCGGTGTGGAGGGATTTCTGCTACACCGTCTCCACATAGCTGGCTGCAGTTTGATTGATGCTGTAGCATACATCTCGATCGGGATGATGCTGGGTAAGAGATTGGTTGATTTCTGTTAACGTTACCAAGGGCCTTGATTTGGCTCAATGATCCGCCTTTGTTGTCATGGACATCCGTTGGTATTCAAGGTGTTTTAGCTCTGCTGCTGCTGATCCTCTCCGGGTCAATGTTGCATATGAGACCTCACTTGTCTGAATGATCCTGCTTGACAGGAAGCCTGTCAGTACTTAGCCTAAAACTTGAAAAATAAAATGCTTTGTTTCTTCTTTTTGCATGTCGACGCTTTATTTAGACCGTAGTTATGAGTCACAGCAGGAAATCCAAATACTTTATTTCTTCCCTGGTCTTAAGATTTCACACATATTGTTTTTTTTTTTCTCATTTGTACTTTAATGTAATTTCATGTTACTTTCTGAAGATTTTTGCATTAATTCACATTTCCACTGAAAGTGATTCTGATATCTGAGTCAGGAAATATGAGAGGTTGTGACGTGTGGTGTCACGGGTCACAATAAGTCAGAGTGACCTCTTGCTGATTGAAGTGTTTCTCTGGAGTTATAGGATCACAGTTCATATTTGGCTCTCAAATGTGGACCCAATCCTGCACTAAGTGGCTGTAAACTAACGCATAAAAACTTCTGTGACAAACAAAACTTTCTTAGTCATCAAGAAACGGGCACAGAAATGGCCAAAAGTGCAAAACGGCGAAACGATGAAATACCAGGATCTCATGGGGCCCAAGACAAACGACTGCAAACTGGGAGACAAACTTGAAATTTTAGCAACTTGAGGTTCACAAAATAGTGAAATAAAAATATTTGTTTAGCAGTATAGGAAATCAAACTTTATGATGCAACAAATTGAATAGCTAACAATTAAAACATTCAGAGATGGTTGTGTCTCCACACACTGACTCCAGTTTAACGTCCAAATTAAAATACACACTTCCTTTGAAATATGTCCTTAGCAACAAGCTGTGTGATCCGTTTCTTACTCAAGATTCAATCTCTTTCTGTTTTTTTTTTTTTCTTTAAGAAGACTCCTGCACTGTCTTGAAAGCCCAAACAACTGAGATGAGATTCCATGACACTAAATCTTTGCACAGTTTCTGTTCCTCCCTGTCCTAACAGAAGTCAAGTCTCACAAAAAGCTCTTACCTCAACAAGCCGCAACACCTATTTGGCGTTAAGAAATCTTTTCGATCTGAAGAGATTAATACGCAGTTTTAACATGCTAGTTGTAACACAGTTTGCCTGGAACCACCGTCATGCTGAGGTAAATGACTCTCCAGCCTGCAGCAGAGGTTCTCAGGATTTCCTGGGATGTTGAGCAGGAGGAGAGCAGCCGGCAGAGGACTTCATCATTGCGTAACTTCAGGAGAACATCTGGATGCATGTTTTGCAGACACAGAGTGTCCCGCAGGTTTGCTTCGGATTACCGAAGACTCTTTTCTCTAAATTGTAAAAGAGCTTTGTGTTGGCAGATTACTGGATACCAAAATGGCTTGATTGCAAATGTAGTCATTTGAAGAGAAAACAAGCCTCTCTGTCATCGGATCTTCCAAACCGGATGCCAGAACGGACGCAGACACGCAGTTTGGTACTTTCATTGTTGAACACTTTTGGCATATTCATCTGGAATGTTCTACTGAGCTCTACCAATGGCAACATTATAGCTTATTACAGTTGTGGTGAGCGGTAAATATATGTTTGGCAGCAAGGCTGCTCACTCCTCAAAACACTAAACCTGTACCTGGTACAATAAGGAGAAGCAGCTAAACAACTCCCAACTCAGAGACCAAATCTATCAGTAAGTCAAAAAAACACATGGGACTGACCTTTGACCTTTACAAGCAGAGACCTAGATTACGAAATGGATTTGGTTGTAAAGGTTGGTGAATCTGATTGTAAACACCAGATGCTAATCTGAATGTCTGTAAAACAAGAGATGGACACTCGAGTTTGGGACTTGTTGCACTTTGAATGCAAAAATAAAAGAGTTCAGAGTCGATTTAGATTTGTGCTTTAAAGACTTGAGGCTTGACTTGCACTCCTGGACTGAGACTCAAGTCTTAGTTTTTATCTTGGGAATTTAAAAGCGAGAGGAAGTCAATAGAGAGGCACACACGGTAACCTCTGTGCTTTTTCCTTTTGCTGTCAAAGAATGCACTTGATTTTCTGCCAGTGACATCAGAGGATTATGGTTCATATTTGTTCATGTTACCTGTAGCTTTATTAAAACCCCTTAACCGTCACCCCCAGAAAATACAATGGGAAAACAGAACATGGGCGTTTCGTTGCAGGTTAAGGGGTTAAAATGAATGTTTCTAAAAAAAATAAACGTATTATATTCAATAACTTTGGATCATTTGGGAATCAAAATTAATGTAATTTACCTCTATCGTTCTCTCACTTTTAAGCTAGCTTCAACGTTACGAGCACAGTTCTGACTGACAGCAGCAAAATCAAAGCACTTCCTGTTCTGTCCATTCAGAGGCTTCAGCCATTTATTTACTCGCTGCAGTTTGTGTGGTTTCTTTTGCTGTAACTTACACCTTTAATTTTAACATCTTGTTGGTGTTGGTTTGGAAAAGGAGACTCTTCGAGCCTTATTTAGTGGAATATTAAAGACGGGGAAGAACAGGTTTTACTTGGTTATTATGAAGACCAAAAAAAAAAAAAAGTTTGATTCAATCAGAAATTCAAAATTTGCAGGTTTTAATCCAGCTCTGTTGTTTCTTTTAGAGTGAGTACGATTACAAATAGAGCGTAAATCCCAGCGCAGCGCTCGATACAGATGAGTTATTACGTCTGAGTCATTCTGGGTGTTTATGGCTGAAGATAGGCGAAGGGGAGCTGTTCCTCCGAGACACCATAACTGACCGACTGCCCGGGTTTGTTTTGTTAGGTTGGCCATCTATTAGGCGGAGCTGCCCTGTTTGAAGGTTACCCCATACATCTGCGTAACCTTTCATCTGCTGTGAGTCAAAAGGTCCAGTTAGATCTCTAAACACAAATTAAATAAGAATTCAGCCTCCTTTTTGGTCCCGTGTGCGTTCGGATCGCGGCAATCAGTCGGTATTTACAAGACGGATGTGGTGTGGACGCCAGAGAGGTAAAGCAAAGACACGAGCCTGAAGGCAACCTACAACTGCCGCTGCTCGTTTGCGAACACACAAACACGCTCGCAGTCAAAACAGCGTCCCCCACCCCAACTCCTGTCCATGTACGGCTAAAATATGCGAGGTGTGTTTTGGAGGTGAGTGGTAAAATATGAGAAACACATGGCGAGCTTTGCACGCTCCATCCCCTGCTCTTGTGCCTCATATATTATTTCACTGCTCTCTGCCCTCTTGCTTCTTCGTTTACACTGCTGCCAGAGTCGGGGGGAATCCTCCCCGAGGAATCCTCCACTCTTAGTTTGGGACATCAAGGTCTGCATGGTAAAAGATTACACTTGCTAGGCTGTGAAAATGTGCAAGTTCTTTTTAAAAAGTTAGCAGCTGGTCTTTCCTGATTAGTGGACGACAATGCAGTTCTCATATGCTGCTTCTCGGCTTTTTACTCCTCCATGTGTAAATCTTGCTTTCTGTCCAGAGCTGTCTTCATGTACACCAAAACACTTCCTCTCTTGCCTTTTAAGAGATGTGGGGAAATGTCTGGGTAGGATGCATTCCCAAAAGATAGCACAACCTCTAGAAATCTAACATAAACTCTAGAAATGTAAAGTTTAAGATGAATTTGACTCAACCCAGAGTATCGCTTTGGAGACACAATTGCTTCTTAAATCCTGACAAATTTCAACTCTCAAGACCAGCTTTACGTCGACTGTTTGTGATTATGTTGGTTGCAACTCCGCTCAGCCAGGCAGCAATTTTTGCAAGGTATTTCTGACTGCGAAATTGTGTCATTATTTTTCAGTCTTGACATTCTCAGTGAAAAAGGGACCTTATAGGCTGCTGTAGCAATCTATCATGTGACCTGCTACGCCCTCAGTGGCTAATAACTCTCAAAGGAGAGAGAGCTGCTGAAACATCAGTTGTTAAATTTTACAACGTTCAAAGCAAAGCACTTGGTTTTCAGAGCAAGAACTTCTTTTATTTCACTTACAAGCATTTTTACATTTTAACTAATTTTAACAACACCAAGCTCCTCAAACAAGTATTTTACGTATGTTTTGTTGACACACAACTAAATACAACTGCAATGAGATATGCCATTAACCGATTTATCAACAAGTGATATCGAAACAAAGAGTAAACGTGCCGGCTTTAGCCTGGCACTTTGTCAAACTGCTTCACAGGGAAACAAGATCAGCAAGAACATGCTTAGCTTTATTCTTATTAAAGAATAAAGCTCTGTGTCTTGTCTTTAGAAAACAAAAACAATAAAGCTAAGCATGTTTCAACTTAAGTCTTGTCAGGACGTTACGTAACGTTCTGGCAACTTTGTGAACCAAGTTAAATTGGGTTGTTGCAGCGTTCTGTGGCCAAACTCTGTTTGGGGCAAAATATGTGTTGTAGAAACTGTAATTAACTTTATTAACCAGATTGAGACGCAAGAAGATCCCTGTCAGGAGAGATAAACAGAATTTAAGACGGGGTGACCCTTTTTGCTTTGTCCCAAATACACTGTACATTTGTACGACACAATGATTGATGCAAAGGCGAAAGGTCACAAAAGTAGGGCTAGGCGTGAGACGATCACTGGACGAGAGAGAAAAGCGAGAGCGAGAGGTGATGAAGGATGCATGAGTGGAGGTGGCAGCAGGGTTGTTTTTCACCACCTCGTCTGCCCTTTTCTCCAGCGCTCAGCAGGAGTATCACACAGGCCGTCTGCTCGGCCGCATATCACGCATTCCTGTGTGGATGAAGAGAGGGAGGGGATACGGAAAAAAAGAAGCAAAGATGAAGACGAGGAGGGAGAGAGAGAGAAATTCGACACACATGGGTGGGCATCAACTGTGGGAGAAAAAAAAAAAAAACGAAAGAGAAAACAAAAAGGGAAGAAAGAGGCTGGCACGCAGCACAAAACGCAACCGAAAGAAACCAATTAGGCTCAAAATGACACCGATAAACAGAAGAGATGATTCATCAGTCCAATGGTGCATGTAAGTGCAATGTTCAGTCCTTATTTAGAGCTGGACGTGCACTGCTGTGGGGGCTCCTCCGGTATAGTTTGTGAACTCTGTGTGGGCATGTATATTTAGGTTGGCTCGGTTCCCCCAGGGGCCCACCTCTTTAGGGAAATGAGGTTTAGGAACTGGACGTTTCTCCCCCCCTTCATGAATGACATCACTGATACATAATGGTGCGAAAGCTTCTTAATCTTTTCTTCATTGATACCCTAAAGAGTAAATAAATACAGCCTAACTATTTAAATGCAGAGAAAAAAAAAGTGTCAGCCTTGAGCTTTGAATTTGAAGGAAAACTAGAGCCAAGCAATAACACCCTGCCACAGTTATCGTCAACTTGTGGCCTCTAAAATGTATCCGACTTGCGTTTCATACCAGCCTGACTCATGTTTGTCCTTACCTGTTCCTGCACCCCAGGGGGACTTGACGTTTGGTTTAGGTAAAACATTTAGCTGCGTAACGGGACGTCAACTCTGCAACATCATTATGGCCGTACATGTGGTGTAAACGACTTCAGAGGTTGCGGGAGATACTCGTCTAAAAGAAGAAAAAAGACAATAATAATCAACATTTTGATGTAGTACTAAAGCAAAAATAAAAAAATTTAGCTGTTTTTATCTTTTCAAATTGGCCCAATGTGCCGATATTTGATGTAAAGATATTTAAATCACTATGTAGTATGTAAACATGTATGATGTTTTTATTTTCTAAGATACTTTGCACTGCCTTGTTGCTGAAATGTGCTTTACAAATCAACTTGGCCTGACTGGAGAATCCAGTGAACAGGTTGCATTTGAAAGCACTGAAGACCTGAGCCGCTCCTAGACACACCACTGCCACATCTGCTGCTAAAATTGGTTTACATGACATGTGGTGATGTGGGTATGCTACAGGCAGCTGGATTTGGAGTTTAGCTGATAGTTTTGCCACCAAACCGAACAGGTGAGCAATGAAGTTCAACATAGAGCGAGGTACGTACTCTGTCGCTGTTGGAAATTGCTGATATGAAATCGGTTCAGTCCATCTTTCTTGAGAAAATCTCGTGTTCCCAAACAGCAAACTTTAACGAGTCCTTGTTCTGACGGTGCGTTTCCAGGTTATTCAGCAAAATGAGACAATTTGCACAGAAATGTTCTGCGTGCGTCCATGCTTAAAGCAAAGCTGTATTTGTTTGGCACCCGTCCATGCTGTGTGAAATTCTTTGGCACACTGGAGTGAGACGCTCTTAATTCAAAAAGTTCTACAACAGCGCCACCTTGGCCCACTCCCAAAGAACTGTTGTCCTGCATGTTTTAGATTTCTCCCTGAAAATGATCCAAACAAATGGCTTAATCGCATGATCCTGTTGAACCCGATATAATTGATAATAAGTTCGTCTATAATATGAAATTTAAAAAAAATTGCTAATATGCCAAAAACTTTTAAAAGAAAGTTCTGAGGATAAATGAGTGAAAAATATTTTTGCTCGCATTGGAAATGTTTCATTTGGGCAAAGAGCATTGCAACACAAGAAAGCATCGTCGTCGATTTATGTGCCATTGGAGAAAAGCGTTGCGGAGTTAGCATTTAGCTTGCTCGACGCTGCCCCCACAACTTCCTGTTGTGCACTGCAGACATACCGACGTTGCTTTGAAAGGAAAAATTGTCAAAACGTTTTCCAAGGTAATTTGTGAGACTGCAAAAAAATGTACTGAGAGCAAAGCTTCACATATATTGGCCCCTCTTTGTCAAAATGGATACTTTTGTTTATTTATTTATATATTTACAGGAAGTAACCAAACACTTTGGAATTTGGAGTGGGTAGGATTAGCACGTACAAAAAGATTTGACTCACTAAGAGCTCTTTTTCCTGCAATAGTGTGTCACTGTTTCTGGCGAATTTACTAAAGAAAAAAGAAAAAGAAAAAACCCTCACTGAAATACCGACACTGGTGTCAAGCCACCATAATCTCTCAAAATTTCCCAAATTTATGAAATCCAATTAAGCTGTCAGCACTCTCCAGAGTTATGTTTGGTTTTAATTATCTAGCAATTATTCAGTGTGCAAGGACGTCAAAGTTCAGCCTCTTTGCCTTGTTTTTATCATAAGTTGTAAAACGGAAAGTTCCCAACCAGTCTTTCATACTTATGGACAAACTACTCTTGGCTCAGGATGGCCATAACGTCCTGGGGGAAAAAAAGGGGGGAGGTTTCCAGAAAATAAAGAGTCACGATGAAAAAAAACAAAAGGTAGAGGAGTGTGACATGAATGATGGGGAGGCTTTACCCAAGAGATAAGCCTAAGAAAGTGAAGAGGGCAGATAAATATGTTGTGGTAACACCATCCTCCCTGGACACAGAACAGCAGAGATCAAGAGGGCATCGCAGGGAGTGTTAGCAAGTCTGCTGTCTGTCTGCCAGCTGCCGCTAAAACCTGTCATATCGCAGATACTGTCTGTCAGAGTCGAGGCAAAACACAAAGATATGGGCAAAAACGAGCAAGAGCTCTCCTCCGACCTTTGACACCTCCCACCTCCCGTGTAAGGCTCTGTGAACACGGGGGCGCCGTCAGGAAAAGGAGTGCCACGTGCGTCAGAGCGTACAGAAAGAAGCCTTCACTCACCTCGTCCACTCAGCTTATCTAGCCCCTTACTAAATGATCCCATTTCCACAGGAAGAGAGGGCGAGGGAGGCGGGGTGAGTCCCCTGCATCAACAAAACCTATAAAACTCTACAGTCCACACTGTTAGCCTTTGCTGTATTTTCTACAGCTAAATACCGCAAAATGCCCAGTAAAACTAACATAAAACATCTTTACAATTAGTTACTGTAATTTGCATTGCATTATGGGTAAAGGACATAGTATTACAGTAACTTACTGTATGTTTTGAAGTTGCAGTAATTTACTGTTTACACATTGCAGTAGTGGTACTGTATTTATAATATCTTGCACTGTTAGCCTTTACTGTATTTTTTACAGCTAAATACATAAAATGCCCAGTAAACTAACATAAAACATCTTTACAATTAGTTACTGTAATTTGCATTGCATTATGGGTATAGTACATAGCATTACAGTAACTTACTGTATGTTTTGAAGTTGTAATTTACTGTTTACACATTACAGTAGTGGTACTGTACTAATAATGTCTTTGCGCTGGCCATGTAAGAATTCTATTTGATTTCCAACGGTCATCATAGATGTTTCATCGTGGTTCTCTGTTTCTGTATTTTTACTCCTTTAGTGGTTAACATATTTTAAGGCAGAAAGAGAGCATGTATTTCTGTTTTTTTCACATCCTAGCTAACATTAATATGCAGTTTATCTAGCTACGTCATCAAGGGTGGCTTCGCTTCCAACGTTTTTCTGATGACGTTTGTTTTAAACTCCGAAGCTTTTTCCGTCCAAGTGCAAGTGCAGCTCTGTCGCTGTGGGCTCACACTGCTTCAGCTCTTCGCAAGACAGGTAAAAAAAACACTTAGAAAACTGTTTGAAGCCAATGTATATTTTAGATGGAGCTAACGTAACTTATAGCATCATGCTATAATGCTATAACTTAGCATGAGGTGAAAGATAGAAAAATATGATGGTGTTATTTTTTGAGCTGGTTCGGAATTAACGTTAGCTAAGGTGCTAATTTTACCGAAGGTTTTAGCTTTTTGCCGCTAAATCTTCCTCGAGCGACTAGCTTTGGGTTGAGATAAGCTCAGTGATGAGTGTCTGTTAGCATTGTTGTTACATCATTTGTCGAACAATATAACGTTAACTGATAATTGATCCCCCCTCCCCCTTTTTTTTAAAAATACATCTAACTGTTCATTTGTTTAAACCAGGGGTCTCAGACTCGCGGCCCGCGGGCCAACTGCGGCCCGCGGGACGATAGTTTGTGGCCCCCACCTTAATATGAAAGTTTAATGTTAGTGTGGCCCGCGAGTTTGATATGATTGGCACTTTTCAGTGTTGTGAGGGGAGCTGAACAAACTTACCAATCACAGTGAAGTATATTGCTCTCGGGGGCGGGACATCGGCCAGGCGTATTTGCATTTTCTTTTTAAGGGTAGGCGCCTGACTAGGCCAAATATGGTAATAGGCAATCAGAAAGGTTCGGCTGAGGAGCCCGTGTGTGTGAATAAAAACACCAACAGACAGGCAGTAAGTTTAAGTTATTGTATTCAGATGTATATTTTTGCATATATTTAGGAAGGTACTTAATAATAATAATATTTATATTTTCCTATAAGTATAAACAATAAACACAACAGGAAGACAACAACAAAACAATAAGTAAACCTTGATAACACCCAAGAGTTTTTGTACTCTTCTTCAAGTCCGTTCTTTTTTATGCAGGGTGATTAATGTTTCATCAATCAATATTCTGACTGTTTTTAGTCCATGATCGATCCAGGGCAATAGGTCCGAAAAAAATTAAGCAGTTTGGTTCACCGCGAAGTCGCACCGCGAAGCTGCGGTGATCCGGTAGCTCGCCATCATGGGTTGAAATGGGGTGGAAAAAAGCCCTGACCCAAACAATGTCATAAATAAAAACAAAAATTTGCATTTAAACAGGGTTAAACTGACATATCTGCAATTCGGCTACAAAATTAACAAAAAGAGAGTGATCTTTTAGTCTACAAGACCATTTTAAGACGCCAATACATAGATTTTAAGTGGCGTGTCACAATCGCACTTCTGTTATATATGTATAAAAAAAACAAAGGACATAAAATAAACGACTCATCATCGAGTGGTTACCAAAAAACACCCAAAATAATCCTTCGTCTATGTTAATTTGGGTCAATTCAGCAATGTTCTTCATCGATTTAGGAAAACGCCAACACAAGCAGCTAGCCACAGCGAAAGCAGCAACAGCAATGGAGGAGATCAGAGTTCACCTCTGACCCGGAACTTAAAGTGTGCCGTCAGTTTTACCCGCCAAAATAAAATACGTGTTGATTATTTTGTGTAGGTTACATCAGCGGGACAGAAAAAGAAGCGGAAAAGACGCATCGGCTAAACACTGAAACTGAAACTTTAACTACAGCCCCAAACATGTCTTTTTCAAAGCCTGCAGTGAAGAGAAAGGTTGAGGATGAGCACAGACAATTTCAGAAAAAGTGGGAAGTGCAATATTTCTTTGTTGAGCACAGGGGGATCCCGACGTGTCTTATCTGCACAGAGAAAGTTGCAGTGCACAAAGAATACAATTTGAAACGTCATTACACAACTAGACATGCTGAGGAGTATGCAAAATACCAGGGAGATGAGAGAGCCAACCGGGCTGTTAATCTTAAAACATGTCTACTGAGGCAACAAGATTTCTTTAAGAAAGCAACCAAAGAGAGTGATGCAGCAGTCGAAGCTAGCTACGTGGTTAGTGAGATGATTGCTAAAGCAGGAAAGCCATTCACAGAAGGTGAATTTGTTAAAAAGTGCATATTACAGGCTGCAAGTATTGTCTGTCCAGAAAAGAAAGATCAGTTTAGCAACATCAGCCTTTCTGCCAACACTGTGGCAGAGCGTATTTCTGACCTGTCAAGTGACATTTATGATCAACTGTTTGAGAAAGCAAAGTGTTTCAGTGTGTACTCAGTTGCTCTTGATGAGACCACAGACATCACCGACACTGCCCAGCTCGCAATCTATGTCCGTGGTGTTGATGACAATTTTGAAGTCACAGAGGAGTTGCTCAAAGTAATTCCAATGCATGGCCAGACCACCGGTCAGGAGATATTTCACCAGCTGTGTGATGCCATTGAAAATGCCGGTTTGCCATGGAAGAGGTTTGTTGGCATAACAACCGATGGAGCGCCATCAATGACAGGGAGGAAAAATGGACTGGTGGCACTTGTTAAAAAAAAAATGGAAGAGGAGAGTGTGGAGGAGGTCATTGCTCTGCACTGCATTATCCATCAGCAGGCCCTTTGCAGCAAATGCCTGAAGTTTGACAATGTGATGTCTGTCGTTGTGAAATGCATCAACCAAATCAGATCCAGAAGCTTAAAGCACAGAAGGTTCCGTGCTTTTTTAGAGGAAATGGAGTCAGAATATGGGGATGTGCTCTACTTCACTGAGGTACGTTGGCTCAGTAGAGGAAACATATTGAAGAGATTTTTTGAGTTGAGAGTGGAAGTGAAAGCCTTCATGGAAAAAGATGGGGTTGCTGTTCCTGAGCTAAGTGATCCCAAATGGCTCATGGACTTAGCATTTCTTGTTGATATTACACATGAGCTTAATGTATTGAATAAGAAGTTACAAGGCCAGGGGCAACTTGTCAGTGCTGCCTATGACAACGTGAGAGCATTCTCTGCGAAACTTATGTTATGGAAAGCCCAGCTTTCTCAGACAAACCTTTGCCATTTCCCAGCATGCAAGGCACTCATAGATGCAGGCACACCATTCAGTGGTGAGAAGTATGTGGATGTCATTTTGAAGCTACAGGATGAATTTGATCACAGATTTGCAGACTTCAAGACGCACAGAGCCACATTTCAAATTTTTGCGGACCCCTTCTCCTTTGATGTGCAAGATGCCCCTCCTGTGCTTCAAATGGAGCTCATTGACCTGCAGTGCAACTCTGAACTCAAAGCCAAGTTCAGGGAGGTGAGTGGAAAAGCAGACAAGCTTGGGCAATTTTTGAGAGAATTGCCACCCAGCTTCCCTGAGCTTTCCCAAATGTTCAAGCGGACCATGAGTCTTTTTGGGAGCACATACTTGTGCGAAAAGCTCTTCTCTACTTTGAACTTCAATAAGTCCAAGTACAGGTCCAGACTTACTGACGAGCATCTTCAAGCTATACTTAGGCTCTCAACTGCCTCCTCCCTTAAGCCAAATGTAGCTCGGCTATGCGAGAGGAAACGCTGCCAGACCTCTAGCAGTAAGAAGTAGGCAGAAGAAACAGTTTATAAACTCTTATGTTCAATGTTCCATTGATGTTCAGAAAGTTAAAGGTTAAAGAACTGTTAATACAGCCATTTGAATCTAAATTATAATAATTACATTTCTCTAGTCTTCTATAGCTGCTGTGTTATTATTATTTTATTTATTTATTACTGATTTTTTTTCTTTTGAATTGTTAATTTATTTATTTTTTCATCTTATTTTGTGTTTAAAAAATAAAAAAGACATTTGATAACATTGGAATGTTTTTGTAAGAGCTTTTCGTGTGGAGAACCCGATGCGGCCCAGCCTCACCCAGACTCTACCTCCAGCGGCCCCCGGGGAAATTGAGTTTGAGACCCCTGGTTTAAACCATGACCTTGCAAATGTTAAGAGTGCAGATTAGCTAGGTCAACAAGGATGAATTCTAACGTTTTTCTTTTTTTTCTTTTTGTCAGATGACTTTTTTTAACTCCCAAGCTTTTTCCCTCCAAGTGGCTGTGCAGTTTTGTCCTGCTGAGTGCTAACATAGTTTCAACTCTTCAAAAGACAAGACAACAGGTAAAAAGACAGCTCTTCAAACATATTTGAAGCCACAAAATAATCTGGAAATGTAGAGGAGCAGCTAACCTAATCTATAACTTTGAGCTTGCTACAGCTAGTTAGCCTGCTAAAGTATCATTACATCTCCAACATAGTGTATAAGAGTCTGTAAATGAGGACAAAGGTGGAAAACATTCAAGTGGTTTCTGTTATTTTTTGAGTTGGTTCAGCCACAGTGGCAGGTGGACAAAAAAGTTAATTTCCAACCCTGGTTCCATATAAGGACTGTTCACCTGTTTAAACCATGCTCTTGCAAATTTAAAGTTAAGTCAGTACTAACAGGTGCAATTATGTACAGGTGTAAATTCTGCAGCATTTGTACTTCAGAATTTAGAGAATTTTGTACTCATGTGAAGAAACATCAACACACAGCTAATTATCGGTTTGTGGAATAGAGCAATGTCCTACTTCCATCAGAGAAAAATAAAACATTTAGAAGAAAAGAGGACTCAATCTTCATCTTGGTTGATGTAATTTTATATCGACTCTTAACTTAAAACACACATCTTAAATCAGAATTGTTCAATTAATTTGTTAAAGGGATCAATTCACCCAAATTACAAACATTTTGTTAACCCATATTGTACTTAGCCATTCAGATACTGTATTTGTGGAATGTAATGCTTTAAAAAATTCATTTAGCCTCACAAACTGTCATTCACATCCGCTGTTTCAGAGTGGTAGCAGGATGTAGGGGTAAAGTCTAGTCTAGTCTCTGGGGTGAGGTTCTCAAAAACCTGTTATAATCTGGGTGAACTGGCCCTTTAAATATAAATTACTACCAGTAATTCATAATTAAGAGTTTTCCTTTTATGTTTCAAAGGTATCTTCCACCAAGATGTCTGTTGAGATGGAAATGACCTTACCTACTACACCAAGGGTAATCATGCTTGGTAAGAGGAATATTTTCTATCACTATAATTTTTTTGTAGCAATGTATGTAATAGTTATGGTAGTCTGTACTTTTACTCACTAGCGTTAGCTTGACAAGGGTTTGTCTATTTTAGGAAATAGCTTGATGTCTGCAACCTGGTGGATGGTCAGTATGGAGAAGAAGGTATTTTTCGAACCTGAGCAACTACATGACTTTGCCAGTGTCCTTGCTGTCTTTTTTGGGTCATATTATGACTTCAATCTGGAGTATCAGGAGTCAGCATCCACCACGCTGGAGATGATACAACTGTAAGTACTCTACACCAAGCCATTTATGAATAAAATTTAATGACAGTTTGACTGATGATGAAGAACCATAGCTGATTGCTGTATTGTATGTCTTCATTTTAAAAATACAATTAATATATTTTATTTCTGTTAAAAGATTCTTTGTGAGGATCAATCCAGATGTTGATACCAAATGCACAGCCAAAGTCAGTACAAGCTGCAAGATGGGAAGTCTTGTCAAGAGGAAAGTAGTCAGTGTCAACTCGGATCAACACCTTCCTCAAACGACTCGCTGAATTTGAATGGAGGACTTCCAACTAGGTAAGCATTTTACCAAATGTTTATTATTTTATTGTCTTTTCCTCCTATCTTGCATGTTCTGACTTTACTTTAGCCTTTTTAATATGATTTTAATGATTATTTATAAATGGCATGTGATTCCTACACAATAGCCCTTTAGAGTAGCCTGCATCTTTTCTGTGTCCGTGGTAAAAAGTGGATGTCGCTGCATCTCTTACTAAATCACAGAAATGTTTAAGTGTGTAGTCGTTTAATTGAGGTGTTTTTTTTATACTATGCAGTTTTCAGTTTATTAGGCACGCCTTTGCAGTAATCCATCAGCACCAACAAAATGACTAAAAAGATTGTTATGACATGTTGTATTTCATCGTCTCCTTGGGGACATTTGCAGGGTCTCAATACAGTACGCAATCGTTTGAATTAGTGAAGACTGACTGACTGCTTTTGCCATAAACAATCCAAAAACCTGAAGTGAAGCCAGTCCTGCTCATTCTTTATGCAGCTTCTATTATCACTTCAGTGTAATTGATTTTTTTTTTTTAAACAAATTATCAACTTAATGCTGCTTTATGCCAATGGTTTTATGCATTTGGACATTGTCACTTCAGTTTAATTTGTCAGCCTTCCTGTTGATTTGAAAATGTAGATAACTTCCTGACCATCTCATGACCTCCCACATTTTCTGTCTTATTCTTTACAGTTCAGCTTCCACAAGATGGATCCCACTGATTTTGTTTGACAAATGGAATAAAAGTTCTTCTAATGTAGGAAATGCATCTGATATAACAATATTTATTGATATGAATGCCTACCATATAGTACATTATCGCACTTGCACTGTTACTGTGATGTATTGTGTAACAGAGCACATTTAAGCTACTGTTAACTGCTTTCTGACAATGCAGCCTCTGCTGGTTTTTTAAATGAAGTATATTCTATATATTTTTTAAAAGTCAGTCTTTAATAGTTTATGGCTGGTACTTGATGCACACATGTTCATGTTGCTACATACATGTGCCATAAAAATATTGACATGACCTGTAGTGTGTTCTATGGTTTTGTTGTTTTATAGCACATTATATTATATTGTGACATTGTTCTTTATGACATTGTGAATATATAAATGGATTTTATTTCAACAAATCTGCTGAAAATAAATACCTGTTTTTATTCACAGTACTTGGACTAAAATTTCTTTTGTGAAACTTTTCGGTTTATGGTAAAATATTCTTGTATTAAAAAATGTAAACTTTAATTTACAGTAAAACTGACATTATGTTGTGAAACAAGTTTACAGTAGACCAGCTTTACTATAAAATACATTTACAGTTTTATGCTATAAACTACATTTACAGTAAAGCAGTTATAACTGCAAAGCACACTCACAGTAAAAATTAACTGTGAAATATCATGACAGTAAAGGTACTGTAGAATGGTGATTACAGTAACTTACTGGCAACACTGTTGCCAGTAAGTTGCCAGTAAGTTACCGTAGAATGGTGATTACAGTAACTTACTGGCAACACTGTTGCCAGTAAGTTGCCAGTAAGTTACCGTAGAATGGTGATTACAGTAACTTACTGGCAACACTGTTGCCAGTAAGTTGCCAGTAAGTTACCGTAGAATGGTGATTACAGTAACTTACTGGCAACACTGTTGCCAGTAAGTCGCCAGTAAGTTACTGTAGAATGGTGATTACAGTACCTTACTGGCAACACTGTTGCCAGTAAGGTACTGTAGAATGGTAATTACAGTACCTTGCTGGCAACTTACTGGCAACACTGTTGCCAGTAAGTTACTGTAATTACCATTCTACAGTAACTTACTGGCAACAGTGTTGCCAGTAAGGTACTGTAAAATTACAATAAAAAGTCTAACAGTGCAGGAGCGTTAGGTGATGTCACGATGGGTGAGACACGGAGAAAGAGCCAAAAAATTATTATTTCATTCAATTTTGTTTCCCAGTCCCTTTAAAAAAAAAAAGTGTTCATAGAAGTCTTTCCTGTTTGTGTTGGTATGTATAAACAAGTTGTCCATATAATCTGACTGAACTGTAGCTAATTTTGAAATTATGAATGGGCAGAATTTTGGGAAATGGGAAATTTCAAGCTTGCTGAATTATTATTATTGTGCGCATGACTTTCATACATACCAACACATGGAAGAGACCAAGAAAAAACTCCAGAGGAGTTCAGCATCGTGAGTGTGTGTGTGTGCGTGTGTGTGTCTGTGTTTTGTTTATCAACTGTAGCAAACCAGTGATAATCCCATTTTGAGGGGAAGAGAAGTGCATGTACACTTTCTGTTTCCCCTCAATCGGTTTAAAAATCCAATCCCTGCAAAAAAAAAAAGAGAGAAAAGAAAAGACATTTTACTGAATAACTGGATTAGGGAACTGGTAGACTGGAACAGCTTTTGAAATGGGGGGGAAATGAAACCTGTAAATAAACTCGGTCTGTTCCCAACATGTAAACTCTTCAGATTTCTTTGGCTCTGGTGCAAAAAGCCAAATTCAGGTCGCCGTGCTCTCTTCCAGCCTGGAGCTTCCTGTTTCCTGTGTTTGAGGAAATTGAGCGCACGTTTCTTATACGTATTTACAGTATATATCCATCAATGAAAGTCTATTAGCGCAACAGAGTGAATATGGTTTAGGTTTCTTTTTCTAAATGCAGCCCAGGATTTTGCTGAACCAGCTCCAGTCTATTAGCTCCACAGATAAAATTCATCCATGAATAAATGGCTCTCATACAGTTATTTTGACCACACACTGAAGCCCTCATTGCTTCCCATTGACTCTGAATTGTGCCATGCAATTGTAATGTTTACAAAATGCTAAACTCTCACATAGTCTCTCTGTCCAGTCTTGACTTTCACAAGCTGATTCTGTATGCAGGCATAAATACAGGAAACCTTTAGCAACTTGTTCCCAGGCAAATCTGGAATTTCCATTGACGAGTGTTTTGGTTTGGAAACAAGTCTGCATCGACACGTGTCACTGCAAATGTAAAAGTACCACCTTGAAGATGAACCAATCAGAGGTCTTGAAGTAGATTTTCGATGTCAGATTTTTGCAAAAAAAGATTTCAGCCTTTTCCACTTTCTCCTTAGAAAGTAGAATTAGGCATATTCCCAATGTTTCTTTCTAGTTTTTTCCTCTTAGAAATATATATTGATATATTAAATATTAGAATGAAATATTTCCATTAAAAGTCGCACTGAGTTTGAGAGAGAACAGTGTCTGTACCAGAAGTTTGTGCTGGTGATTTAGCATGACTTTGGATCTTGTATTAGTGGTTGGCATTACTAGCATAGGTAGCATTCTCAAGGCGTGCTTCTGCTGCTGTAATGCTCGTTTTCTTCTAAAACTACTAAAGTATGAAATGACCAGCGCCTGTTGAAGTTCTTGCAGAGATTAGGTAAAGACTGGATTTTTGAGATTCTGACCGACTCGTTGTCGCTCAGTCGATTCCCGGCAAACAGTTGGTTTTTCGGTGCATCACTGCCTAGTACCTTTTTCAGGTTTCCGCCACATACATGTAAAAGTTAGCTTCACACGCAAAGGCACTGGCTAACATTTTACCCTCAACCTCCTACCTGTGAAGCCACAGTGCTAACCAGAGGCTAAATATATTACCAGGAAAGCCTTTAATGCAAAGCGCCAGTGACAGTAACCCAGCCCCATTCATTAGCTGCAAACAGCATTAAAATAATTGGTATCGTTGCACCAACGATGATGGCCCATGATGCCCAGACTGCTGACCGACCAGGCAGAAACATAAAAATTGCAAAGATGCAAAAATAAATGGCAGGTAGATAATCCACATCCAAACTCGTCTAAAAGACACAAAACAGCTCATTTTCCCCCATGTTTGGCAAGTTATTTAAAGAACATCATATGTGTCACTTGAGCTACTTTGTTTGACTTCAATTTATGGTTTATGCTCCCAAACTGAGGTCCCCTTGTTAGAGGGGAGCAAAGCTTTTTGTGGCCTGGATATAGATAAATGTAGTTCAGTCCAGAGTACTAAAGTTCTGGTTATCAACTAGATTGATTAATAGACTTGTGTTTGCACCGTCAGGGAGAAAACCGCTAATTGATTGGGAAAAAGAGAACTTAATGATATTAACCAAAAGACCCAGAACCAAGAAATAGCTTTAAACCGTGAGCGCAAATGTCAAAGACTTAAAATTACATCTTCTTACCGCAATGTGACCCACATGTACATTCGCAGGCATCGGACATGCTATAGCCACACTTATAAATGTGTGTACGCGCTGAGAACCTGGTCAAACACAAACATTGCATTCCTCAACAATGGAAGATCTTATGGATGTTGGCAGGACTCTTCTTCCCACAAACAGCCTCATCCTCGCCTCCTATCTGCATACCACAGAACCTCTGAGAAGGCTGCGTCTAGAGTGAGCAGCCCTCCTCGTCCACTTACAGAACACAAACAACAACACCAAACCGGAGTTGGCCCAAACAGGACAGGGTTCAGCTGCAGTTCTCTGAGGTTCACATGGAGACAGCGAGGCACTGAGGGGAGGGGTGGGATAGGGAGATTATGATGGATGTGGTAGTAATTCAGATTCCTCATAATGTTGTCAAAAGCACCACAAAAACATTTCCAGCTTCAGAGAGAATGACTTTTTTCTTTTTTTTTAACAGCACCCAAAGGCTGCCAGTGTCTGTGCTGGGAGAGTCAGAAAGGGACAGATTTCTCATGTCTGAACGCTGATTCATGTAACCTGACAAGGCCACAACACCCCACCTAGTGGGCGTTGATTTAATTGCAATTGGATAAAAACTCAAGAGGCCCTCTGGCACAGAGAGGAAGCCAATTAGTTCACGTGGAAAGTGGAGTGTTCGATAATGTTAAGCGGACAGCCATTACAATGCTCTAGGGGGTCTAGAACATCCAAGGTTGTCATTACGACTAATGGGGAAAACAAAAAGGCTGCAAACTCAGCATTCTCAGTTGGAGAACAGCACACAGCTTCTAAAGGTCTGAGAATTGCAAAAGAGGAGAGAGGGAGCGCTGGGGAACTAGGGAAGAGGAGTGTTTGTATAAGAGTCTGCAGAGGTTCCGGTTGGAGTGCGATGCCATGATGGGATTCATTTGAGCTGTAAACAGCGAGCTGTAATATCATCCACCTGACCTCGCTGGAAGCATCCTGTCCTCCAGCCGCCCAAATCCTCCTCATTAAGAGGTTTACTCGGACATTCCTATATGACTACTCGATGAGGGGAAAGTGTAATCTTCCCCTGTAATGTCGATCCTTTTCGGGAGGTGTTCATGAGAGGAATCTTCCAGGAACAATGGACTCATAGAGGGGAGGGATATTTATAGAGGTCCTAAAATGACCGTTGCACATAGTTCTTAGTACTGTGGTCTGATGGCCGTGCCAGATGACTGGCGGGGGTACATCCTCTTTCTCCTCTTGTTTCCTTAATCGCCGACAGCTTCCTCCTTGTGTCTCCTAAAGTTTTTCCGGACAAGCAGTTCTCGAGTCACGCTCGAATAGTTCTTTTTCCTACATCTGTGGCTACCACATAAATGGCATTGTTTCTGGGATATGGCTTTTGTCCTAATGCATGTCCAAGGCTGTGCGTGAAAATTTTCCAAGCTTCCCGATATATATATATATATATATATATGTGTGTATATATATGTACCATGTTCCAAATTGCTATGCGAGTGATATTTTCTGAGATTTTGTCAATGCAAATGATGGTCAGTATAATTTTCAAGTCATAAACTATAACAGTATAAATCAAATTTTACTGAACAAAGCTCCCCATGAGAACAGTATTTTTTCAGAAATAAAAAACTCAAAATGTTCCAAATTATTATGCGCAGCAGATTTTCTAAACATTTTATGGATCATAAAGAACTGCAAACAGTCATTCTTTAATGTGCAGCATTAAGTGTTCACATGTACTAAAATCAAAAGCTATTTCAATCAAAAACATCTTAACAGACCAAGTTACATGTTAACATAGAACCTTCTTTGATATCACAGCACAATTCCTGATCCATTGAACTTGTGAGTTTGTGGAAAGTTTCTGCTTGAATTTCTTTGCAGGATGTCAAAAAAACCTTCACAGAGCTGCTGGTTTGATATGAACTGTATTAGACCCTCAGTTCTTCTGCTTGGGGAAACTCCAAAGGTTCTCAATAGGGTTGCAATAAAAATGTTGCCTTAAATAGAATGGTAAAAATGGAAAGCTGTTCATAGTACTCTATGAAACTCAAAGCTGCAGCACAGAAACCAAAAATAACCACAGTCACCATCTGGGACGTCTTTTTGAATGGGAGCACACTTTGACCTGTTGGAGTGATAAATTAGGAAGTGGAATTTGTTTTTCAAAACTTTTAATGCTATTATCTATATGTAAACACCCACAGAGAGCATGAATGCATGATACCTATAAAAATTAACTAACCTTTATTATAGTAGACGGTTCTTCATAACGTGCGTATGGGGTACAGGGACACTTCAATAATGATAATTTGCGATATTTTGTGCAACATCAATTGCTAAATTGTATTTTTCGACATTAGCAGAATATTGACAAAGTTTTGCGCACATTTGCAATGGGAACCCACTAGCATAATCATTTTTATTTTCCCAACATCATAATTAAACGATGTCAAAATGGCGGTCGCGACTCCAAAGACCGGAAAGATATGATATTGCTGCTAAAAAGAGATGCTTGAAAAAAGAAATGAAAAACTGTCATCACAGAATCAGGCGTCTGCCGGTGTCCAGATTCTGGTCGGTGTCGGTTTCCGTCAGGCAGACGGAACGAACGGCCTCTCAGCAGAGAAGTGAGCCACCGGGATGGCAGCCTTGTCACATGTTGTACTCATATTATTTTGTGGCATCGGGCAACGGTGTTGAGTCCAACGAGTGCCGGGAAATATGTAAGTCATATCTTATCAAAAGTTCGCAAACATGCAGAATCCCGTTGTCGGACACTGAGCTGGGTGGTCACTTTGTGGGTTGCGGCATGTCCCCTTACTTCACTACCAGGAACTTAACCCCGCTGGGAATAAACCCCAGAGCCTCTCTGGCTCCAGCTGTGCAGACTCACAAAGTTCAGAGCGCCAGCTGATATACAGCTCATTTATAGCACTGTGCCTGCACGTATATATACAATATTCATGCAAATGCTTGTGTGTGGGTGTGTCTGTGTATCCTACGGAAGTGCATTATGTACTTAGCTTCACGTTGTTGACTTTGCTATTGTTCCGGATGGTTCCTCTGCTGCTACAAACCACTTGCCCTCACCCGTCTGTCTCGCTGCTTGTTGTAAATCTCTGCGGTTCGTCCTTTACTGTCAGTGCTGTGGGACATTCCCAGTTCAGATGCTGATTGTTTCCTCCACTCATCTGGGTCGGGGAGGCCCCCGGTGTTCGGGGAGCCTCGACCGTTCGGAGGGGCACCTGATAAGGCGGTATCTGTTACCAAAATGCTCCACAACAGCAACCAAATCAAAATCTCCAACGATAGCATGGCTTTTGTAAGCGATTGCTAACGAGGATAGATCAAATTGTGAAAATGTGCAAAATAATCAGAGCCTACGTCGGTTTTGTTTCTGTTTATCTGTTTTTGCCCGGCCCGACTCTCTCAAAGCTGCTGACCGTCGTCCCAAAGCATAAACAAACTCTCATTTGGTCAGCCAAAACATCCTGAAACTTCTGGAAGTCACTCCATGCTCCGGCATATGTCTGTTGGTTATCTGTGAGTGTTTTTGTTCATCCCTGTTAGTTTTTTCTTATTCTTATTTGTGCATCTTCTTTGCAGGGATCAGCAAAGTCCTTGCCAAAGAGCAGACCTCCCCTAAAGGAGTCAAAGATGAAGCCCTGGGAGACAAGAAGGGAGGCGACCGAGGGACACAGAGGCCCTCTGAGCGGAGGATGGAGATAAAAAACATAAACACAAGTGATGGCAGCTGGCTGTCATAACCACCAGTCTAATCTCTCATGTTTTCGGAGAGGTAACATTCTGGAAAAGGATAACGCAGAGAACAAATGGATTGTTTAGACACGATGGGAGGCGTGCGAATGGGACGGTTGGGAATGGAGTGAAGCCTGGAGTTTGTGTGTAAGGGGGTGTTATATATATAAAAAAACAGAATGTAGAGAATACAGTAGCTGTTATTGATTTATGGTCCAACATAATGGCAGCTGACAAGCACACTTTCTCTAAGCAGGACTCCATCTCAGAAGAGTTTGGAGATGTTTCCCACAGACACAGACAGACACAGACCGCTCATGATGAATCCGTTACAGACAGCAACTCTACCGCAGTCTTCTCGAGTCCGCCCTGCAAATCATGACGATTGTTCACAAGTGTGGTAGTTCAATCATTTGTTCACACCTTGAAACTCTTTGCCTGTTTTTTTTTGTTGTTGTTGTTGTTGTTCTGGATACGTTTGCCTTCATTGAACAGTTTTCCATATGTGAGGTGAATTAAAACCCTCTTGTGTAACACGCATCCAGTGCGACAATAAAAGCAGCAGCAACGGTTCCTTATGTAATGTTGCTGTGACTCAGCAGCCTTGAGAATCGATTTTTTATGCATGAAAGAGCCATGAAAATCAGCCAAAGCCTCGCAAATAAAACGGTGACTTACAGCATTGTACATTTAGTTCTCTCTGTTTAACGTTACACTAATCGGTTCCTTTTCAGCTTCACCTTGCAGAGTTTTAGCTCGGCCCCTGTTTTTGCTTTCAGAATCGGCTTAAAGCTGCAGTATGTCATTTTTAAACATATTTATTCAAACTGCCCCCGTGTCTTGACAGCATAACATGAGACAGATAATCTGAGGAAAAAATGATAATCAAACTCCTCTGCTTCCTCCCTGTGTTACTACTCCTATTTTGTTCAGAAAATTACATATCTGTCAAGGATTAAAATAAATAAGAGGCTTAGATTTTTAAAATTTAAAAGATTTTTAGGTTTTTATATAGTATGCAGAAAGGATTGTGCTTTTTTTGTTTTTTGGTAGAGCTGTTCTGGCCATAGCTTCTGAAGTTTATTTGTTTTTTCTTCTGGTGTTTTTGTGGTTTGAGATGTTTTCTGAGGACTAAAGCCATCATACAAATGGCGGTTAGTAAAAAAAAAAAAAAACAGGGACAAGTGAGAAGTCAACAACAATTCTGCATAGTTTTAGACCAATTATTTGTTACAGCCGTTTTGAATCAGTTGTCAAAAACAACAGCAAAAAAAAAAACAAAACAAAAAAACTACTAAAGTCCAAAAGTTGCATTGAACTTTTCCATGTGTTTTGTCACATTGCAGCCACAAACATCAATGTGTTTTACTTGAGTTTGAGCGATGCATAGGTATGAAGTGGAGGGTAAAGTTTTTGTTTTTACAAATAAAAATTCTTGCATCTTCAGAAGTCAAATAATTAGTTATTTGATCTGAGTATATATTCAGCTGTTCTGTGAAGGTTTCAGATGTTAATCCGATCAATCAATTTTAAGCCAGCACTTTACTCTTTCACAAACTGATTGTCTTGTTAACAGGGTTTCAGTGAGAAAGACAGTAAGTCATGTAATTTAACGTCCAACACAATAAGCATGGGGGTGTTTAACGCACATGGCAGACCAAATCATCACGAGGAGAGAGCTAAAAGTGATGCTAATGCTAGGTAGCTAAATATTATTGTTTATTTACAGTTTAGCTGAAGAGCATGATTGTACTGTCGCTACTTTTCACACTTTCAGCCATCTAAGCAAGAGTTTCACAGACTGCCTACTGATGATATTAGTTTTGGTTTAGTTCCTGGTTACTCACAGGAAGTCAGGTATTTATGCTGCATGTCTTCTTTCAAACAAAGCAGAATGGCATTAAGACAAAAGGTAATCTGGAACTACGACTCCAGGTGGGGTTAAAAATCTCAGTTTACCGCTGTTTTTATGAAGGTGCATCATCATTCCTACAAAAAGTAGCATTTACTCCACTAGAGTTACTGTAAAAGTAAAATGCGAAAAAGGGAAAGGCTCGAGTCAGCTTCATCGTACACGACATGTCAGAGGGAAAGAGATGGTTCAGCTTGCTCTCTTTGTTCTTTTTGGGCACAGGAACAACAAGGTAACTACAGTCAGCTGTCGAGAATAAAACCAGCGCGCCGTGTCCGTGAGTGCTTGCTTGTTTGTGTTTTTGCAGAACTCAAGAGCAGGAACGTGCTGCACTCCTGTGCCTCGAAGCCGTACGTTGCTTCAGATGTGTCGGGAAGTCATTAATTCAAACCAGAAGCTTTATGCTCACAAGAGCCTGGAAGACTAACTCACATGGAATCTTGTAGATAGCTTCTCGACGCATCATCTAGCCAAGTTAGTGCGCAACTCATAAAGCAGTGAGCAGCCCAAAGTCTTTTAATTGCTCCTCTGAGTCATCATGTGGGATTTACAGCTCATTTTTTACATAGCTGCTGCTTGTTGATGTATAACGCATGAGGGAGCATTCGCTCCAGGAAGATCTGCTACGTCACAATGCTACAATGTAGCATCAATCTTAAATTATCAGTCTGCCCCTGTACAAAGCCGTGTTCTGATTTTTCACCCAGATTACCAATTCATCCCCTCTTACTTCCAATATCCATCAATAAAGAAAACTCCTGTTTCGTTTTTACCTGTGTTTTTTAAAAAGGGCCTATCTGCATATGTTATGTATTATGGTCTAATTTGAGACATCTTAAAGTATTTAGTAAGATTTTTCTAACAACCATTTTTTTTTTCCACCGAGCACGACTCAGTGTTTGTAGCCTTATGACAGAGATCCTGACACCCAATAAAACCAAAAGTAATTAGCCACCTCCTGCCGGTAGATACTATTTGACGGAGTGACAGAATCAAATAAGTCAATCAGCAGCTTCCAGGAAGTCGTTGAGGTGAGTTTGAAATGTGTCCTTGGTGCATCGACGATGCAGAAGACATGATTGATGACAGACTAATAAACAAAAGGGCACTATAAATGCAACGATTCAATCAAATTCTTAAGGTAGAGGTGAAAATTCAGATTCTGTGATTGAAAACAAATTGTTAAAAGCAGAATATGTTTTTGGTACCGAATATGACCTTTTACAGTTTTTTGGGGGTTTTTTTATCCTTAAGCTGCCATCACTCTTTACTGTCGTGCCACGTGGGCTAAACTACACAGAAAAACGAGACGCAAGTGGAGATAAATAAATGGGATTTTGTGTAATATTAACTTCAATCAGTTTTATCTAAAACGTGTGTCACTAGCTCTGTTTCCATTAACCATAAAATTGCGCAAATTGAAATTACAAACATAAATTTGTTTAATGGAAACGCCAATTTTGAATGAAACCCCACGTTTTTCAATGAAACGTTTTTGCGGTAAGGAGAGGTTGTTATTCAGCCGTATCAAAATCGATGTAATGGAATGGACAGACGATTTCCGCATCACATGATCAACAGTCGGATGTTGCCACTGCCGCAAGCCACGAAGTAGACGACGGGAAGTGGTAGAAGGAGGATGTTTGTTTGTTTTTTTCAGACAGTGTGCAGCTGGGTCTCACAGCATCACACAGTTCATAAAAAGTTGTGTGTCACTCAAACCTGTTGAGTCCATAACTCTTCTGTAAAACCAGCAAATGCAATTTCCCCAAAAAGCCTCGTATGCGATCGCTCAAGTGCAAAGGCGTTTGTCGCGCCGACGCCTGAATAAGACGTCAACGTCTCCTTCGATGGTTGATGATGACGAGAGCTGCTGTCACGACTGAATTATGAATATGATATCATGTAACTTAATGGAAACGCCACAAACATGCGAAATTGCAATTTTCTGACATTAGCAGAACTTAGACAAACATTTGCAAACATTTGTTGTGAAAACACTCCTGTTCTGAATACGGCATGTATATCGGAGTCCGCACTTCAGTCGTTGCCACTGGTGTCATTGTGTAAGTTGCCAGTTAGACTACAAGTAAGCAAAAATAATAAGCTAGTTGTGAAAAAGAATATGAAATCATCCGTCTGAGACAAATGTGGGCTTAAACCAGATAGACTTGTACAAGAGCAGCTGTCCAGACTGATTTATTGAAAAGTAATCCTCAGACTGAGATCATGGAAGAGCAAGAAAGTGCTGATCCTACAAATCTGACAGTATGTGTTTGGGTGAACGATGACAAGTGAGAGTAAGAAACTCCACAACCACCAGTGAAGAGGATTGTTTTTTGTTTTTTTTCCTTTGGGCCGCTGTCTGGGAACAGTAAAGCCTCCTATAACTAACTCACTAAAGAGTGAACACAAGCAGAAACGGACATCAGCAAATGGAGAAATCAATCCGCTAACAAGATGGAAAACGCTGAATAACATTTGTCTTTATCCAACTTGACACAAACATTATCTCTGCTCAAGCATGAATTCAGAATGACTACTTGACTCATATTTTTCGCCATCAGGCGTGAAACAGATTTACAAAATCAACCATTACCATAAATGTTGTTTTTCTGTTAAAGATTGTTTTAGTTACTTGTTCTTTTGGCCACTTATGAATCTTGTGGTTATTGGGTAAATAATCTATATATGCATCTAGTCGTTTTAACGGACATGTAACAGTCAAGGGACTTGACGGAGTTGATGTTATAATTACCTTATTACTATAAGAGCCTAATCAAAGCTGCAGTGCGTAACTTTTATTTAAAAAAAAAAAAAGTTTTTACAAATTTGTTAGAACAGTGTAATATGAAAAATAACCATCCATCCATTTTCTGTTCACCCTTGTCCCTAATGGGTCAGGAGGGTTGCTGTTTCCTCTCCAGCTAACGTTCCGGGCGAGAGGCGGGTTCACCCTGGACAGGTCGCCAGTCTGTCGCAGGGCAACACAGAGACAAACAAGACACACAACCATTCACACACACACTCACACCTAGGGAGACTTTAGAGAAACCAATTAACCTGACAGTCATGTTTTTGGACTGTGGGAGGAAGCCGGAGAACCCGGAGAGAACCCACGCATGCACAGGGAGAACATGCAAAATCCATGCAGTAAGACCCTGGGCCGGGAATTGAACCCAGGACCTTCTTGCTGCAAGGCAACAGCTCTACCAACTGTGCCACTGTGCAGCCCATGAAACATAACCTGTGAAAGGAAATTAAATACCTTCATCTCCTTCCAGTGCTTTAATTGTCATCTGCAGAAATCCACTTCCTTTTGTTAATCATGCTCGTGTAGGTGACACTCAATGCGCCAACACAAACAACTTACAGGAAACTGTTTATCCGCCGTCATTGTTGGACATGCTGACTATCCTGAGGATTCATGGCGTGCTCTGTTGTGAGGAAGAAGCTGTAGTGGGTCAGAGAGTAGTACGTACATAAGGTTGATTGACAGCAGTAAGACCCTCCTCCTGGCTCTGATTGGTGGTTCCTGACTGAGTAATGTGTTTGGGAGCACCAGGAGAAAACTGAGGAGCTAATTTATTTATTTTTTCTTCAGATCATCTGCCTCATACTATACTGTCATGACAAATCGACAATTTTAATATGTAAAAACTTTCATGAAAGTTAGAGCTTTGTTGAAATAAAATTTCAATTTTACTCTGTCAAACAAAAATTTTCTATAAATCTGATGGCAGATCAACACCTGCAAAAGGTTGCATTTGCTATTTTTGAGCAGTGGGAACGGAAGTGTTGGATCAGCGCGGGTTTACGGATGGAGAGGATCAGAGTGAAGTGGACGGGTGAGGTCAGGAGAAGGAAAACCGAGATCTCCAGGCAATGGGGGCCCACTGCCACGTTGAGGCGAAAAGCCCCTCATCAACTGTGGAGCCCAAAGAGGCCCTTCATGCATCGCAGCCAGAGGCTCTGGATCTAAGCATGTTGCAGGATCCATCACTGAAACATATGGTGGCAATCTTCACTAAACATGGGATTGTTGAGACATCAGGGAGTAGAGAGTGCAGATTTGGAAAAAAAGAAAGAAGGAAAGAGGCTGGTTGATGGCGTAAAAAGCATGTTATGGGTACACGTAAGGGCAAATTTAAATAAGAGAGTGCAGAAAAATTGATTTCCAAGAAGCAGGAGTCTGGTTTCCATCCATGTAGAAGTTATTTTCAGTTTAACTGTAACCTTATGATGAGCTCTTTGCACCATAAATCATCGACTGCAAACCGTGAATGTCACGATCTCTCCCCCCATTACTGGGTTTAGGGCTCTTCGACGTTTTATTTCACGTCGTTCGGTGCAGTCCGCACTTGGGCAGTCCCGCAATGCGAATAACTACATTACCACTGTAACAGGGTTTTATGACAGTACATGAAATAGCAGCGAGGGGCTGTAGCTGGAGCCCGTATACCCGGCACACCCAGCGTAGTTTGGACGGCTCGCACGAAAACAGCCATGAAGCTGTCACACCAGCAAACACACAGCGCAGGCCAAGTTAACTAGGTGATGTAATGCACAGCATCTGACTTTTTAGCCCTCAGCCATTAGGCTACACTTAAACTATTCAGAATATGTCATGTGAGGCCAGTCATTTCCCTTCATTGAGCTCTGCTTTATGGGCAAAGGTCAAACAGCTCCTCTGCTCTGCAAGGTAGGAAGCATGGACAACATACATGAATGATAAATGAAAATTTGTGTTTCCGCGTTATCCAATGAAACCGAAATAAAAGAAAGTGTTTTTATCTGAACATACTGTGTATGTATTTATGTGGGAGAGCATATTTTAGACGAGGAAACATAAAGCAGTCAATGATTTTATGCAAGAGAAACTGCTAGTTTTCAAAAAGTGTGAGATGCATTGGTATCCAGCAGCTACTGTAGCATGTCTTTGCTTTATGCATCTGGAGACTGACGTGTTTGTGCTTCGTTTCTAATGCAAGATGAAGATTGTTTGTGGCTGCAGCACAAACAAAACAGTGATAAAGTTCATGGGATGTGAATAATTTTTACGAGACACTGTACACTAACACTAAGACACTTTGACATTGCATCAACATTTTTTTCAGATAAGAAAAAAAAAAGAGTAACTTACGAAAAGCAAAGATGTCGAGGCACGTTGAAAGCGTCGTGTCTCTCGCAGGGCTGCAAAATCAAAATCTGTTCTGGATTCCGTCTGTTCCCTGAGATTGGCGACAACCTGCAGATCAAAGCCCAACGACCCCATGAGGCGGATCTGCAGCTGCTCCGAGGTTTGGTTGTTCGGTTTGATGTTGGAAAGCCAACCGCCAGGTAGGGAACTGATGTATGTGCTTATATGTGTGTGTGCGTGTGTGTGTGCGTGTACATGAAAGACAGAGTTGTTCAAACGTCTTTCTGATGTAGGAAAAGATTCATTTCATTGACATTTAAACTGAAACATTCAGATAAACCACAACCAACTGACCCCTGGCCCATGAGAGTAAATGTTGACGAAGCTCAAATGTTTTAAAGATCGGAGCTGTTGGCAGAAGCCCCCTTTTGGTCTTGATACGTCTCAGAGTAGTTGTTGGCTTCACCGTTCAAGACCAACTTTCCTTGAGAACTAATAGAGTCAACTTGTTCAGGTAAGGTAGTATCTGCTTTTAAACTTCAAAGAAATGGTAAAGAGTAAATGGCCTCTACTCGTATAGCATTTTATCAAGTCCAGAGGACTCCAAAACGATTCACACTACATTCAGTCATTCACTGATTCACGCGCACATTCGCAGGCTGATGGTGGTAAGCTACCGGATAGTAGCCACGACTTCCAGGAAAAGTGGGTGAAGTGTCTTGCCCAAGGGGCAACAGGTAGCGAGACTACCACTCCTACTAAATTTGCCACCATCGTCCGTCACACCAACCCTCTTGAGCTATCCCTTTAAATTTTCCATTGACTCTTACAAACCTACAATGCATCACCCTGCATGAATATAATTTGTCATTTTCAAACTGATGATGGCAAATGCATGCATCGAAAACGCTTAAATCCTTGGGAAATTTAGTTTGCAGCATGAACGCTGAGCATTAGCTGGGATCCAGGTTCTTAATGCACCTCTGAGCCCCTGTGTAATCAGAGCTCCCACACAGAGATGCACTGGATGGGAGGAAGACCAACCGGAGCTTCCAAGATTCGTCCTCCGGGGTTCTGTGTTGGGGGTCCTCGGTGGGGGTGACCATGTGCACATGAGGCAGAGGCAAACAACAGCTGTCTCTCAGTTTATAGAGGGATTTCTGAGTGAACCCAAGGAGAGAGGTGTGGACCCAGGAAGGTTAACTTATTGAGTGCATAAGGGTTGTTTGTGTGTGTTGTGGCGTTTTACCAACTGCGGCACTGAAAGCCAGCCTCGATCACTTTCCCTTTTCCCCTCTCTTGTTTCCCCTCATGATCCTGACACACTCAATGGGCCAGTCAGCAGGGTCTCCTCCAGTGAACTTACTCCATCTGAGAGGAATGTGTGAGAGGCTCATGCGCACACTGTCAGGCAGCTGTTGTTGGAAGTAAGATGTCTGGCAGCAGCAGGTGGCTCCCAAATACTTACCGGAATCGCAGTCATTCACGGACCAAGGCTGCGTGGGTGAAAACCGTTTGTCACCAATCCTTTTTTTTTTTTTTATTCATTCATTCATGCATTCCCAGAAAAGATCATGACCTGGTTTGTTTAGCAGTCACTGGGTGGGACTCAAGTACAAAAGACAAGTTCAAGATGATCTTCTTGTTTCTGAAATCCACATGGAGAGGGAAAACGGAGCGCCGAGGTGCAGGACATGACAAGTCCACACATAAAGGAACAGAGTAGCAATCTACATAGAGGGTTTCCATTCCTTCATCCTGTGTCAAACTTTAACTTTATGCAGAACATGTTCAACCCGTTTGGGACTGGTTTCAAATCGACCCAAATATGATCAGGGCAATGTTTACGTAGCAGATGGATAAATGGACCGATGGTCTTGGAGCAGATGCATAACATGGAGACAATGACTTATGTGAAGCTGGGCTGAAATCCATCCTCATACTTAATTTAGACTAAATATTTCATGCCTGAGGAAATAAAATAAAAAACATAACTTCTCTTGGCTTCATTCATATCTCTGGCTTTTTTTTTCTTTTTTGTTCTTTCCCTGATCGCTGTGCACAACTTTGTCATTGACTTTTCACGTGCTTACAATAAAAAGTCTTCCTCAGGACACATTATGATTTGTTTCAGTTCCAGCATGTGTCATTTAAAGCTTTAATATAAACACTAACCCAGCGGTTGACTATTGAGTTTGAGACTTTAGATTTGAGCAATATATACAATCGGAACATAATGTAATCATGGTGCATCTCATGCAGTCGTTTTCAATAAATTAAAATGTTATTGTTTCTGAAAATTGTTATTTATTTCAGTAACCCAGTTAAGTGAAAAACATTGGAAAGATAAATCACACCCAGATTTATCGTTTTTAGTCTTATTTTGTTAATGACTTTTCATTTTAGGCAATGAAAACACAACATTTAATATTAGAATATCACATCAGACCAATAAAACAAACAATGTGGTCCTCGTGAAAATGATGCTTCACACCAGCGTAAGGGTTGCTATTTTCAAAAACTACTTTTGGTTTGAGATGTTGTCAAACCTTCAAGGCATAAAATAACTGATTGGATGTGACTATTTGAATGTGAAATGACGTGTTTTAATTACTATAAGTCACTGCCTAATATGATCTGTTCATGTTAGCTGTAGTGATAATAAGCACCTCGTGTCTCAACGTGACACTGTAACAAATTACGCCAAACAAATCAAACCTAGCTTACATCTGCCTGTTAGCCACATTAATACAAAACACTTGTAGTGACTTGCATACGCTTCAGTTCTTCAAAATAAAAGCACTTCCTGTTCTGGTCTTTCATGGCTTCTCATCCTGTGTACTGTACCTCACTCATTAGAAGTTCATAATAATATACAGTGAACTATTTTTAGTGTTTAGACTTGACAAACTGTTTTATGTAGATGTAGAGCATAGCTTCCCAATAATAATAATAATAATAATAATAATAATAATAATAATCCTAAAACTCATGAAGAAAATGAGACAAGCATCCAAACCTTATGTAGGGTAGCATATTGAAATATATAAACATGGATGATGTAATTTTAATACACAGCAGGAATAAACACTTTGATACATCAAGAAATTTAGCATCAGTAGGCGTCACTTTTTCAGTTGCTTTCACATAAAGAAAATGCATATTTGTCATTTCTCAACATGAAATTTTAGAATAACTTAAAGCAGCTCAATCTGGGTTTTTTGCATGCTGTATTAAACGTTAAAAAATTAAAGCATAATTCTTGATAAACATTAAAGGGTTAAAGATAGCTATTGAATTTTTATGTTAAATGAGGGGTTGAAATTCCCAGCCCATGCTGTTTGATATATTTTATGGCATTCGTTTGATTAAGACATTTAAGTTTTAATAATTAGAAACTTAAGACTTGACGAGGACTTGGGCTTGCAGACTTTAAATTTGACGTAGTCGTGTAAACACCTCCGCTGCAACTGATGCCGTATGCTTTGATACCAGTAACATCTTTCAAGTCTTGACTTTGATTCAGATATATTTTTAATAAAATTGCTTGTTCTGCATACCGAGGAGATACTTTGTCACAGCTGGTCCCAATTCCATCAGATGTTGTGTTTCTGCTATGGACAGACAGCTGAAAGCATCTCTACCTGTCAACATACTGTACGTTAGCAGTGTTACATCGATGCCAGTATCACTTATCAAGTTTCCGTCTCCATATTTCCAGCCTCTCCCTCCGTAAAAATAAACCCCACCAACTTTGGTGCGTCAGTGGTTAGCGATGCCACAGCGTGCATCCTTTTTCACTCATTGAGCGTCTGCGGCGATACGGTGTAGTATCTGCTTTTTGTCCCTGGCAGGATTTGGAGGAGTCGTTCTCACTGTCATTTATAGCGACCATGTTTGTGCATCAAAGCATTGCCTGCATTGCTGGACCGTGGCCCTGCAGTAAGAGGAGACACTGTGCATTCCTGGCGCACATAAATCCTGGCCCCGTCACTGGACCGCGCTCTCTCTGCTTACTGCTCTCTGGACGAGTCAGTGGACGCTACATTCCACCCACCTTATAGGGTTTGTGATCTGTGAAGTAAAGAAAAGACAGTCTTTATGTTGTTTTAGAGCAGATGCATGCAATATCCTCAGCAAGGTTTGGTGATACGAGTAAAATTCTGTAACCTCTGGGGAGAGGCGTCAAACGTGTGTTTGCTCTTCTGGAAGTGCAATGGCCACAAATTGTTGCCATTATACCATGACACACAGAGGAAGCAGACGAGGGTGTGTCTCACTCTCTTTATTACGCACACAAGGTCCCTAGATTCTTCGAAGTGATGGAGCAATAATGGTTATTAATGAGAGTAATTCTTCTTGAATCTCTTTGCATGCAGATGGTGCTGACTAACATGTCACTGCTGCGTGCAAAAGCCGAGTTTAGCTGGCCTGGTTGGATGAGCAGGAGAGCGTGCATGTGTTTGAACTCGTCAGTGACCACAGAAGACCCAAAGGGAAGCTCTTGCTGGTGTGAGAGTAAAAACGGCGTCTGATGAATGGGAGTCCGACGGGTCACTGGACATGCACAAATTGTGTTTTGCTTGCTTGCCTGTAGTAGCAACATCTAGTGGTCAGACTGAAACTAGCTTAGAGAGCGTTGTCCATTCGCCCCTATGCAAGCAGCTGTTATTACTGAAATTGCTAATTTAGGAGGAAAAAAAGCAACAATTAGAGGTCTCTATGCAGTCTGGGAAACTTTGGAGTTTGTATTTGAATTCCAAGAATTTTCTTATGTTATTATCTACAAGATGGGACCATGAATCAATCCATCCATCCGTCTGTCATCTATCCATGTATCTGTTGGACCTATTGTCAGTCTACCATTGAGAAGGGACAATATTAAAGGGGCAATACTATGTTTTCCAGCCACATAATGCCATTTTACAGTGCAGTCCATTTACTATGTTACTTACATTCAGTTGTTATAAAAATGCTGTAAATATTCACGTTGAAATTGGGCTTCTGTCTCTTTAAGAAAGTCTTTCCAACACGCCACCTTCAAGAAGTCATCACATTGTTTCTCTATTAACTGTATAACAGTCAACGTTTTATCCAGTGTTGCGCTGAGAAGCGGCTCATATGAGCTCAGTATTCACGCAGTTCCACCGTGATTTTCGCTAATTGCTAGTCTGAAGGAACCGAGTGGGGGATCTGCATGGGGGAATAAAGGATTCCTTAAACATGAATGAAAGAATCGTTCATGTCCAGGATGTTTTTGGTGAGGGAATAACATTATAAGCTGAAGTAAAGCTCAGAAAAGTCAGTTTTACATAAGACCGCCCCTTTAAGTGTTGATATCTGCATGTGGTTGAAGCTGGTTGGGGCTGATTAAATGAAGTCTCCAGTTTCCTCGCACAGTCCAAAAACACGAACATTAGGCAATTGGTGCTTCTAGGTCGAGCTTAGAAGCGTGTGCAAACCGTCACCTCCCACCCATGACCTCGACCCCTGTTCTGTGAGTGGCAACAGTCTGTGCAGAAAATGACTGCACTGAGCGTCATGCCGGGTGTGGAAGCAGTTGGAACAAAACGCTGGTGGGATACAGAAGTAATGATGGTAACGAAAACTGGGAGGAACACACAGAGAGCCAGGAAACAACAGAGACGGCTTAACATGAAGCAAACAAAGTCTGATGGGGTATGATGGAAAAAGTCAGAGGAGAGGAGGGGAGGTGTTTAAATACTGGGAGAGGGGAGGCTAGAACAATAGACTGGGGCTGATTGGTTAACAGGTTGCAGGTGTGAAAAGGAAGAGCAGAAGATATAAGCTGAACGGAGAGAGAGAGAGAGAGAGAAGGGAAAAATGGCACCAAAGAGTGAGGAAGAGTAACAAAACCAGAGGAACTGGAAAACCATATCTACAGACACAAACTAACCAGTGGGCCGGCATGAACATTAAGACAGGATCTTCTCATAAGGTTTCCTCGGCTCAGTCTTTTCCCACCAAATGTTTGTGTTGAGCGTTGAGTGGCAAAACTGTGACGGGGATCTCTCCTAGCTTCACAATGACTCCTTTCTCTAAACACAGTCGATAAAAGTTATCCGAGCAACACCAGCTGCTTCTCGAGGAAAATCCATTACTGCTGTTGCAAAATCCGAGATCTCACAACGTTTGGAAACACCATTGCGGCAATTTGAGAATATACAATTAAATAGGCTACGCTGGAATGTCTCCTTCGCTTCATAACACTTCCGCGCTGAGGTTTTGCATCTGGTTACAGGTTTTCCAAGTGACTCACTTTAGAAAAAACAAATATCCCCTCATAAGTGTCCTAACAGGAAAACACAGACTGTAGTAATCAGATCAATGCACTGGAGCTCAAATGCTTGCTTACTGTATGTTCATTTTGTGTGTGATGAGAAGTTGGTGTTGTATCTGTTGCTAGCATGGCCCCAGGCCTAACAGCTTGCTGTGGTCTACGTTAACGTTTCCCCACCCCTGCCCTGCACGTCTTAGTTGTTTGCATGCATTAGCACACCTGATTCAGATGACTGCAGTTCACAGAGGACGAATGCTAACAAACTTCTTATGAACCCGGAAAAATAGGCGCAAAAACTCCAACTGGAAAGTTCAAGGAGTTCAGCAGAATCAGAACTCTATTCACGGCGAAGGACTTGGCAGAAATTTAGTTACTTTCTAGATCGCTTGTGGAGAACGTAAGAGAAATTTTAATCCACCTTTGGAAATATTTATGGCCTCTGTTAAAACGCACCACTGCTGATAAAGGGTGAAGATTTTACAGAGGAAACGGAGACGATTTCAAAATAAGAAATAAAGATATTAATATCTGTCTTGTTTTCTCAGCCTACGAGCAAACAGGAAATATCCTTCTGCCTCTGGGTTTCTGAAGTTCCCATGGTAACATAGAAGTGGTTCCCAAAGCATAGGCTGTGACCTCTCCACCTTTCACCTCTGACCTGGATGCTCTTTCACCTATCGGAGCTTCAGACAGTCTGCCGTAATCAAAACAAAGGACATTTCAGCAGCGTGGACTATAAAATTCATATCAATCATAGGTGTGTGTCTGTGACTCACCAAGGTTGCTTAAATAATAGTTTTGAAATAAATGCATTATTGTGTTTTAGATTTAATCGGAGAAAAAATAAATAAATACCCCTGAAAACCTACCAGACTGTTTCCTTTGAGCCCAGGATGACACTGGTCTGTCAAACCTCTAGCGCTGCGTGGAGAGAGGCACCAGAGAAAATTCTTAAACTGAACGCGGCTTTTGTTTTATCTCACAAAGCGTCTACTGTGCTATCTTCCCACTCTCATCCTGTAAGCTCTCCTCGGGCATATCAGAGGTCCTGGGCTGTCTATGAAGCCAGAGGTCAGTTGTTTAATGGCTCAATAATGTGCGTATTGTTGTGGCTGTGTGGAGGGGCGAGACGGGACTCGAACCAACAGCGATGCTGAAACAAATCTCTGAAAAGGGAGCTGCAACAAAGGGCTTTGTGAGGGGAGAACGGCAGAGGAAATAGACTCTAAAGGTCACATTATTTTGAAAAGATGATTTTATAACTTCTTGTAAACTTCATTTTCTGGAGAGAACTGGACGTCCCACAGATTTCAGGTTTTTGAGTCCTGTCGTGCAACTCGACACCAGAAAGAAAAGTCTGTTTTCCTACTCTTCTGGATATGGAGATTGTCTTTCCCATTAGGACCTGAAATCCACGTGTGTGCGTGTGTGTGTGGGTGTGTGCGTGGGTGTGTGTGTGTTTGATATGAGCAGAATAACAAGTTCACATTTGACTGTGCCTAATGAGTCAGAAGGGAAGATAAGATTGTGGGACTGAAGCTTTGAAGACAATAGTTTAAGTGGTTTCCCATAAACTCTGGAGGAACATGACCCCATTAATTCTTTCACTTTCTCTCTCACACACACTCAAACACTCAGCTGACCAACCAAATCTCTGACGCTATCACTGGAATAAGGGAAAAACACGCTCCTTTTTTCTCTCTCTTACTTTCTTGTGAATCTTCAGGAGTAAGTGTCTGAGAAGTGGAAGCCCCAGAAATATTACCTTTAAATGAAGCAAGGGACCAGTCTGGGGAAGGGCCACGACCCACTGGACAAGAGAAAAGAGACCAGTTTATCAAACCACTAACTGTGTTTCCATTAAGCATAAAGTTGTGCAAACTGGAATTACAAAAATAAATTTGCTTAATGGAAATGCAGCAATTTCCAATATTCACATATGATTTTAATTGCGTTTCTGATTTAATTGCAAAGTTGTGTTTTTCGACACTAGCGGAATAGCAACAAAGTTTTGTCTGGATCTGTAATGGAAAGGCAGCTTCTGTTTTATGGACCCTTAAATTATGGTGGGTTATTTACTTAAAGAAGATGGTAGATACAAGAAAAACTGAGACAAATCCTGTGCGAAAAATGTATGGAGATTAAAACATGTCAAGAGTTTCTGGTCTGAGTAACTGTTTTTGTCCTCTTTCTTTTATTTCGATATCCCACTAAAGAATGCACATAATCTGTGAATCTCTTAGAAGCACTTCTCTCATTACTCTGATGGACTGGTGACTGTAACGCAGCATCATCCATAAATGTCTTCTCTGTTGCTAGCATAGTTTCGGTCACTCGTCGACCAGACTCTCGCCGCCTTACAGAAATACGAGACTAACGGATGAGTCGGCCTTGAATCCCCTTTTTATAAGAAAACATGACGCCTTCCTTCGTGTGATTTTTCTTCTTATAGCCCACGCTTGACACACTGCCTAGCACATTTGCGGTGAACTTTGTCCCATGATGCACATTAACTAATAACCCTAAATCACATTTCCTGAGGTATGTCTACGAGGGGATATAACTGCTCCACTGTGACTCTGTGAACGAGGTGGTCACGAGTTATGATTTTACAGAGTTTTCTCTTCCCCGCCACGGGGCATTTACTAAGTTGCATTTACTAAATATTCCTATTTAAACTGCCTGGAGTTACCGCAGAACGACTAGTCGGGTAATTTTCTCCCAATTTCCCAGGTTATCTTTGATGGCGTTAACGCTGCGTTGACTTATTACAGACTTAATCCCGAGTCTCATTGGTCTAATTAAACGTACTGTGGGATGTTAAGGCAATGAACTTGGCATATTAACACAGCTCCAGTATGTAGCGGTCAGAGGATGGCCGTGGCTCAGACCTCAGACATGCAGAGAGCATAAATCTAGGCCAACAGCACTGTTTACATTGGTGCTGACAGTGCTTCCAAATATGTTCGCGCTTCATCCTGGAGAACAGGAAAGCAATTGAGGACAAAAACTGGTAAAAGGAAGAGAAGATGGCATGTTTTCATTTAATCCACAGACTGGGAGAGCAAAATATCCTCAGGGCTCACCAGCGAGGAGGCCAGTGATAAGTGTGAGCAAATCTGAGGGAGTCTAGAGAGAGGCATTGAGAAACAGCAAGGTAGGAGGGAGGTCTTTTTTTTTTTCTTTATAAAATTTGTGACCAAGAAAAGCTAGCCAATGTAAAATGAGGAGAAGGGAACAAATGTGGCCAAATAAGTGAAGCAATCCAAACCAGAACACAGTGATAAACTGGTCTTCAGCGGGGCTGGTTGTTGTGAAACCCATGGTTAGTTAAAAAAAGGGTTACAGCTCCAGAAAAACAAAAAAGAAAACAGAATTTTACAGGAGATGTTAAAACCTGCAGATAAAGTAACATGAAACTGAACTAAAAATCACAACTCAACCTTTTAAGTTGTAAAAAAGTCAACTTTAGGCAATAAAAGTTTGGGTATTATTTCCCATGAAAGGGAAAACAGCAAAGCAGTAATTTTGTGCTTTGGTAGTTAAATGGTATATATATAGCCTGCCAGAGGCAGCTAAAGTTAATATATAAACTGGTGCTGTCTCTTATATATATTTATATAAATTTTGAGGTGTCATGTACCTCGTCATGTCTAAAGTGGTACTTTTTGTCATAGATAAAAACAAGTGCATTCATATCTGATCTTCACACATGCTTGATAGGAAGTGTTCGTCTTTATGTTCATGTTTCAGTGTGTTGTTGTTTCCAGGGTTTGGTTCTTTCCCTTCAACTCTTACCAGCATCCCCGCTCCTTCCTAAAGGAAGCAGCTCCCCACAGAATGATGTTGCCAACACCGTGCGTCACGGTGAGGAAGGTGTTTTCAGAATGATGAGGAAGGCTCTCAGAGTTCATGGGGTCAAATACAAATGCTCAACACATGTTTCACTTATTTATTTTTTAACCATGAATCCCTTTTTCTTCATAGTACACCAACATGTGCTGCTTTGTGTTGGTATATCACAAAAATCCCAGTAAAACGTATCAAAGTTTGTGTTTGTAATTGGACAAAAACGTAAAAAGGTTTCTGAGTCCCTTCTTAAGGCATCTGAAACTCCATGGAGTCGCATTGCGTAGACAAAGCGGTGACCCGCTGCAGCGAGTTATTTCTTTGTAGGTCACAGTGTTTTCTGTGAGGCCATCCAGCAGACGGAGCCTGCGTGGAAAATACTTGGAACTCTTTCCAAAACAAAAAGTAATTCCCCATTTTGGGCTTTCAGCTTGAAACTAAATGCATAAGTGTGTGTTTGGACTGAAGACAGCAGGTCACATCGAGAAACGCACGTACGTGGATGTTTTTTAAAACACCCGTGATAGATTTACCATGTCCCCTTGAGTTTCTCCCTCATTTTTCATCTCATACGTTTTTCTTGCTTTATGGGTCTCTGCATGAAGAGAGGGGGAGTGTGTGTGGGTGTGTGTGTGTGTGGATCTGTGACTGTGCACATGAGATGATTGAAAGAATATAACCCAAATGACAATGAAATTCAACAGCTACATACAGACATGAATAAACACACAGACTTTTGTCCCAACGGTGCAAAATAAGCAGCCCAGAACCGAGTTTGACAGAAGAGCATCTGAGTGCATTTTGGCAGGGAACATGACTCCCAGCGCAGTGCTTTATAGGCAGGTATAAAATATGAGGCTCTGAGTTTCCCTTGAGACAACTGAGGGTCTGGAGGAGTGGAGACTTTTGGAGGAGAGAGCCAGTGATGTAAAGTTTGGAGTCAGGAAACGTTGGGCCGTTATTAAAGACCATAATACATTCCTGTGTTTTGCTTGATATCACATAAGGCAGGGCTTGTGGATATGCGCAGCATACTTCAGCAACAAGTGCTTTTACATTACATCACATAGAGCAGGGGTCAGCAACCTTTTCCAAAATAAAACTTGCCTCGAGCCACAAGAAACTACTTAAGAAAATATTGTAGCAGTTAACAAAACAAAACTCCAATTTTATTTTATTTTCAGATTTTGGAACAAAATTCCAAATTCAATTGAGACTTTTTGCCTAAACTTTTAACAACTTGATGCTTTCCATCCAGTCTAACTGAGTTTCAGCTATTTTGCAACACCAAAACTCTGCAGATGTGCATAGTACAGAAAAGACTTCCAGCTGTAGCTGAAGGGTCTACAAAGTTAAGCAAATGTACATCTCACTTTTACCTCACTGATGAGTGAGCTAACTAAAAGCTGCCCGCAGTGAATCAGATAGTTGGGCATTTAGAAAATTGCATGTGATTTGGTAACAACGCTCCTTATTAGATTTGTTAGGTTGTATAAAGAGTTTAATCCAAAATTGCTGATGAATAGCTGACGTCAGACTTGGGTGATTCAGTATTTCCAGAGCCGTTCTTTTTGAACCTAGGCAACCCTCAACGGTCTTGAGAAGGAAAAAAAAAAAAGAAGAAGTTAAAGCATTCACCACATGTTTTTGTCTGAATTTTCTCCTCCCAGACAGAAATTTTCAAAACTTTTGTTCGAAAACTCGAAGACTTACCAACACGAATACAACAAAAATCTGTGAATGGATGCAAGAAAGCCTCAAATGTATGCACAAAGAGAAGCAAGACGTCAACAAAAAACAAAGCCTCATGTACTAATGCTGACATGGATCTCCCACCAAAAACACGCCACATGCTTAGAGAAAATGATATTCGAACAAATGTTGATGCACAAAAAATGTGCGTTTGTATGTATCTAAGCTAATTTTATATTTGCATGACAAACAGTGTTAAATTCACATGAAATTTAATGTCAAACCTCCAACAAACAATGTTTTAATGGCAGATGTAGTGGAATTAATTGACTCACCCAAGACATTTTTCGAGTAATTTTGCCTCATAAGCAAACTCTGAGGCTAAGACGACAGGCAAGAAAATTTTCTTACGAGCCCTTCATCAGATCTGTAAGGATATTTGCAGGAAACAATGGAGAAGTCAAGTCCAAGTCTTTCGTAGCCAATGTGAGTGTGAAAGTTGTGTCGGACGCATTTTGCACATACAATATGGGTGAGTAATGACTTAAATAATATCAACTTGTGAATTTCTGCCTTCAGAGAAATGTTTAAAGATACACATTAGCATTAAAAGGTGCTTAAATGTATGTACCGCAGTTACTGCAGCACGTTTGCATGCTGCCGTAGAGCTGCCACTGGAATAAACTCACATGAAATCAGGCATAACTACCTTCACTAACTGATCTCTGATTTGACTATCAACAAGTGTCGTTTTGACCGAAAATGGGACGTTTACTGCCGACGAACATGTGGTAGTCGCCTTCAGTTGCAGTTTCATTCAACTGGGCATAATGTGGCTGCAGGCCTTGATCCATTTTTTGCATTATTCCAGACTCCGTTTGAGTTTTGGAAATGTAATAAATGGTATTCCGCCCTCTAACAACACAAGCCCAACAAATAGCTGTGTTCTGTACTCCAGATCAAACTCTCATTTGTTTGTGTTGTGCGTAACTCACGCTGAATGCAGAAGAATGTTGGGGAAAGGATGAGGCAGAGCCATTTCTGATGTTTCTCATTTGGTTATTCACATTGCAACCCTTAAAACAGACATCAATGGTTTGGAAGAACATGCTGAAACTGTTATTACACTAGCAAAAACAATGGAAAAAGGAAGTCACAATGTTCTAGTGAGGCACGAAGATCCAGCCTTTGAGATAAAGCAGCTACCTTGCCAAGCTGTTGGTTAGGGGAATTACAACAGCTCTATTTACATTAGAAGAAAAGCTCCTGCTGCAGACCTGCTGTAATACTGCTCTGTTTAATTGGACTTTATGTCATTTCGATCAACCTGGCTGACAGGATCCTCCTATCCCTAAAACTGCAGCTCGTTTTGAAATGGCTCCTGTGATCCCAATTGTGTTCAGCAACTGGATGGGAACAGACAGGATAAGGTTGTTTACCGTGAACCAAAGTGGCTGAAGAACTCTAATGCAGCTAAGCCCATTTTTAAGTCTGCAGGCTGAACAACTTGGATGTATTATTTAATAACGTGTCTCAAAACAATGCCATATTTCTCATCAGTAACAGTTTTCCTTCAATTGTAAAAGCATGTTTACATCCACCATGCAGATAGTATGGGTTCGCAGAGACATCCATGGTCGCTTCAATATTAATAGATCTGAAGTTTGGCACGGAAACAAAAGTGGGGTAAAAAAATATGCAACTTAGAAAAGCGCTCAAGATTTTTTGCAGTGCAAAAACATTGAGCAGTTCCTTCCAGTTCATTTATAACACTGAAGCGCTACTGAAGTGGTCATGTTGTGATGGGCTGCATATTTAGAGCCACTTCTTATTGGCTTGATTTTATAACTTTTAATGTTACAGTGGAAAGCACAAGTCATGTGAGCACAAGTTGGTAATGGAAGAGCCAACTGTTGTGGTTTCACTGGCATGAAATAGCGGCGTGCCCTTTTGTGACTCCCGGTGCTCCGAGGGCTTTAGCTGCTCCATGAGTGCGCTTCCCGCAGGAAGTTCCCACTGCCCTGGCTATCAGGGCGGAAAATTTGTGTTTGTCAGCCACCTTAACCATAACTCACCCCCCTGTCCCTCTTGTCTCGTAACACAGGCTGAAACGCACAGAGAGACACACACAGACATGGATCAGCACATGCTTCGCTCCCCGGCTCCCACAGCTGTCACAGACCAATGGGGATCTGACTGCTTAATTGAGCCGGAGGTGAATCTGTTTCTTGTGTGAGGAATTCAGCTCGCAAAGCAAAACAGTTACCTGGGAAAGTTTTGTGTCGCTGTCAGCTTAGTGTCACAACTGTGGTTGATTACAGCAGGCCAACGACACGCAAGTGAATTTAGGGCTCAAGCCTGGCATTATCCAGTGCTGAAAGGGGACGTATTATGCAAAATTCACATTTTGCACGTACTTGTACTGCTTCTAAAAACAGTAATATGTGAATGCAGCTCGTTCTTACTAAAGTGGAGTACGGCACAATCTGTTGCTGTTAGATTAACTAAAAGGAGGCCCTTTATTGTATAAGGCCCCATATCTGTAACAAATACAATGGCTTGTAAAAAAAAGAACAAAAATCCATGCCCAGTGAACCTTTTTTTTTTTTTTTTTTTTTTTTTGCATTTTGGTGTGTTACAAAACAAACTTCAGCATAATAAACATTGAAGTTTCCTCCTGGCCTTCACCAATAAATCTCAGAAAAGTGTATTTTGCAGCCTTGAGTCAAAGCTTTGGAGAGATTCAGCTTTTTGCTGCAGCTACAGCTGTAAGTCTGTTGGATTTGTGTTGCATTCCAGATCTGGAGACTGATTTTTTTTTTTTTTTTTTTTGCCCATTTTCTTTGCAGAATACCTCAACTCGGTTGCCTGAGTTGTAGAGCATATGTGACCAATTTGACCAATTTTCAAGTCTCGCCACAGATTCTCAGATTTAGGTTTGGACTTTTGAGTGGACAAATCAATACGCTTTGATCCAAAGCATTCACTTGTAGTTCTGGCTGTATGAACTGGGTCATTAGGTTTCTGCAGCAAAGAGAACTTCCACCCAAGTCTTAAGTCTTTGGCAGCCTCTAGCAGGTTTTCATTCCTGCTCTGCATTTATTTATCTCACCAATGTTTCCATCAGCTGACTAGCTTCCCCATCCCTACTGAGGAAAACCTCCACCCTCCCACAGAAAGTTAAACATTTGAATTTCCCGTCACGTTGATAATTTTGCACCTTTTTATCTTCAAAAAATGTGCATTATTTTATTACTCATGGAGCCATTGTTAGTAAAAACATGCTCTACTCGATGTAATGTGCTGCTCTTTAAAGCTCCTGCATCACTGACTTTTAAAGGTCATTATTTTTAAAAGGGCTTCAGAACACGTCATTTGAGAAGCGTGAGTGGTTCAGTCAAATCGAAAACAGAAGAGTGATAAAAGCAATTCTGCATGGAGCACTTTTCCTGTTCGGAGCTTGATCTAATTTCATCAGGCCAAAGAGGTGAAACGTGGATCACAGAGCTGGGAGGTAGGAACCTCGAGAGTGCCCAATGGACATGAGGCACGTTTTCATCGATGACCGAATGTGTCGTTTTACAAAGAGATGGCAGGTTTTGGAGGTATTTGGACAAATAAGTTGTGAATGTATACAAGTGTTTGAACTCATTCCTTCTTTCCGAACCAAAAATAAAAACTAAAAAAAAAAGAGTTTAAAATATCTCTTAGTACGGTTTAAAATGTCCCCCTTTCTTTCCATCATTTGTGTTCAGATATTTACACAAGTCCTTCCTTAAAAACAGTTTTTGTCATTCACGGGAGACTAAATGTGGGATTGTTTCCAGCTTGGCTGCTGAGGGGAGGCTTCTGATCAGAGCACAACCACCCAGCTTGGAGCGTCACAAACTCCTGACGTAATGGATGCTGGAGAAGAACGACAACAAGAACAAAATGTAAAAGCGCTAACAAAAACCTGATACGGGGTGACTCACGTTAGCGGTGCTTGATGGCGTTTCTCCGGTGCTGGAAAGTAGCCTGCCCTGTAGATGATGCTTGAGTGGATAGTGGCTCTGGTCTATGTTATTCTATTATAATGTCTGTTGCGTTTTTTGGTGGGTTTCGTGTCCAAAACCATTTTGTTTCCATTCTTGACCTCTGATCAGAATGAACTGACGTGAAGAAAGAAAAAAAAAGGATCTTTCCCAAACAAATGCTAACTGCAATATGTTTCTGTTTTGAGCTTCCTTGCGAAGAGAAAGCACTCCAAATTACACTTTCTCATAACATAAAACAAAAACTATAGTGGCCTGTAGGAAAACTCCTTCTCCCAGAACCCAGCAAATTCACTGAACTTGATTTTATCCTAAATATTTACTAAACTCTGCAGATTATGAGTTCGTACCATGTTCTCAAGTTTCTTACTTCAGGGGCAAAATAAGGTCTTTATTCACTATATTCACTATTCCCTGCTGACTTCATTGTTGAAGCATTTCTTTTTTGCCTTTATAGAGATTATAATAGACGTTATAATAAACGTTCATCGTTTCAAAACAAGTGAATCTGCTGATCGGGTCAGAACCAAGTTCACCTGCACACATCCTTTCACTGCGAGAATCTTATTACTTAACGGTGGTTTCCAGGAAAACCGCAAGACATGAGTGAAATAGGACTTGACAGTATTTTTCACAAACCCCTCTGACCTTCTTCCAAGGCAAAACGTAGTTTGTAGTTTTCAATGCAGCAAAACGGGGAAAAAGTTCAATATTTGTGAGTTGCTTAGCAAAACGTTAGAAGCATAGGCCAAATTATACACAACACAAAAATATTGACTCAAATTAGAGAATAAAACAATGAAAGAACTGGTAACTTTGTGTCTTGACTGAAATGTCAAAATGAGAGATATCATTATGTATAATATGTTTGCAGGTGAAATGGTCGAACATGGCTCAGCTTAAAAACATCAACATTACTGACAAAGATTTCATTGTGCAGCTGTCTCAAGCCACTTCCTGGACTGAATGGAGAAATAAATGACGGAATATTGAAATGAATGGCAAGACAAGCATTAACGCACACGTGGTTAAATTAACATATTGCTAGAGAAAATCGTCGTATTCTGCTGTGTCGCTCCCGACATCACAGCAGCACATGAGCTCATGCAGAAACCTATACGTGTACTCGACTGCACTTTGGTATCTCGAGCAGAATAGCTGTAAAAGCCACAGGTTGCAAAACACAATTGAAACAAATTTGTCAAAGAAATGAAACCCTTGTGGGATCTGGATTTAATTAGGATCCAATTACCGTTTGCTTGCACGCCAAAATTAAACCTCCATCTGGCCACTTATTAATAGAATGCCAAAGGAAAACAGAACGATTTGCATGAACATGTGTGTAATTCATGTGTAATCATCTTTTTGAAGCAGGTTTCTCATGTTGACTCAGCGAAGACGTTGCCAAGAACATAAATAAATATTGGAGAGGCTCAAGTTGGGTTTTGCTATCAAATATTGAGTTCTCACGAAACAGACCAGAGGAGCACTCACCACACACACACACACACCTCTTCTTTCTCCCCCACAGGCCTCTTCAGAGTCCCTCCCTCAGTTGGACTCTGGATTTGGTGAATAATGTTTGGTAATTCAACACAGACTGAGCAACATGACAGGCTTTTGTTTTCTTACCCTGTATTTTCGCTGTGCAAGATGAGGACCGATTTGACTTTATCAAGACTTTGACCCAGAACCTAATTTGATTCAACACAATCAAGCAATCGTTCCGGGACACAAATATGGGTCCAATTAAAACTAACTCTCTACTCCCTAAGGTGATGCTACAGCTGAGGTGCACCTAAAGCTGCTTTTGAACAGACAAACATGTGCAGCACGTATGTGAGGAGTGAACTGTAGTCCAGAGTTGACAGAGATGTTCATGTTCAGCATTAATCTGTCACAATAAATCAATGAACAGCACAATCTTTTATGTCGAGCACCATTGCACAACTCTGGTTCAAGGACTGAAGGGGTGAGAAGCAACCTTGGCCTGTGTTCTGGTTCTTTTTATTGCATTTATAGTCTCGCTCTGTGTGAAACTCTGGTTCATCGGAAAGAAAGTAAAATACAAGTTGGGTCTGATTAAAGCTACTGCAAACAGCACTGTAGAGACATTAATGTTATGAATGAGGTTGCTTGGGGCTTTAATTTCTAATTGTTGCACAATGACAGGTAAATGTACACACACTTCTTAAAATGTCAGGCTCATCTTGATGTAAATCAATGACACAATTGATTCAAGAAAGACACAGTTTGCGTGTTAGTTGATTAAATTGTTGATGTCCAATCAGACCTGGTCTGAGGTTGAATGAGTCCTTTCCAATTTAGCATATCAACCACCTCGGTCTTTTCTAAGCCCCTTTTATTTGATCAATGCCTTTTTCTTTTTAATTTTACCATTATTACTTTTATATTATTTCATATTGTATTGAACATAACTTGTAGAGTTACAAGTGAGATTAAATTGGGTGCATGCTAATGTGCTTTGCATGGAATATGTGGGTTTATATGAGTCCAAGGTTGTCCGTTGCCGAGACTCCAGACCGTAACTATGGAGACGGTCACCAAACTGAACCGCACATTAACCTGTTAGAGAGCGACTTGCCAGTAGAAAAAGTGTTGCGCGGTTCGTGGCTGTGCTCTAATAATCAGACCAAACTAATTTTCTGGCTGCAAAAAGTGTGCTTTGAAAGGGCTCCAAAAACAAAAAGGTTCGTGTTCCTGTGTTGACACTCTGTCTGTGATTTTCATCAAACTCCCGACAGATGAGGAAACAAAATGAATCTAAACCTGAAGAGAGAACCCAAAATGCTTTTTGTGTGCTCGCTTCATTGTGTGGACAAAAAGCCAACGGAAGAAAATCCGCATCCATATTCAAAGCAACTGAGTCAATGAAGTACAGTAGCTAAACATGCTAGTGTAGGTTATTTTGGACCACTTCAAGTTAACATCCCCTTGCCACATTTAAGCTGTGATAGCTGGTGTTCCCACATATTTTATAGCCTAAAACCTCTGATGAAAGCCGGTTGGAGAGTTACTAACATGTAAACAAATGGCCGTTCCGTTTCACGGCGAAAGTCGCACCCATAATTCACGCAAAGCCTCATGGGGGCCTAGGAAAAAGGTGGATAGATCATTGAAGATTATTCTGATCTCAAACAGTCCAAATATACCCAAATGTACCCAGCTAACTTACGTAGGACAGAAACATATATAATTCCCTGGGGCAAGAGTGTCTGTTCCAAATTTGCATGAATCTGTTTGTGAAAATCTTATCAATACCCACAGCAGTGTTTGTGTAAACTGGTGTTGATACAGTAGAAAAGTCCATCACTAAAATTTGTGACTAGACATATGTCACATCCTCACTACTGTGTGCTGCTGTGTTCATGTTTCTTTTCAGCTTGCCAACGTGGAGTGGGGAACCCTGGTTGTGTGACATTGATTAATTTCACCAATCCAGCTCAGAGTGTTCACATGCAATAGATTTTTTTAATTATTATTATTATCATTATTTCCCAAACAAAAGTTTGCACAGCTGTAGCTGTGGGAGACTAGATTTATTGATTCATGTACTGAAAGATACATTGGAACCAAATGTTGGCCTAGATGAGGATTTAAGTTACTTTAATCTGAAGATGTCAGAGTCAGCTGCCAGTTTTCTGTTGCAACAAATCAATTATCAACAGATGTAACCGTCCTCCTCACAGTCTAATAGAGATGTCAGGACTTCTAGTTATTTGGATTCTTACAGTCTGCAGCCTTATACCAAATCCTTAAATAACTGCATGACTCCAGATATGAAAATGATCAGGCTGAAAATCTCAGCCACCAACCAATGAGAATGCCTGACTCCAGTGACATTTGCTCTACTTAAATGCATTGACTAATGAGCTATTTTGTAACCAGAACGTGTTTTGCACCACAACCAAATTTCCTCACCTCCCATCTGTGACGTGCCTGCCTGTCTGTCTGCTCTTTGGCAGTGTGTGTATGAGGAGCTGAGGACAGAAAACCGAGGGAAAAATATAACATTAGCAAATCCTAAGCGAGTCATGTTAGAGGAGTTTTATCACGGAGTGCAGGGAGTTATTCAGTAACTTCAGCTGCTCATGCATTCAGAAGCTATTGTAGGAAAAGACCAGAAGAGAACAATAGTAATGTGGCTCATGTTCCTGCCATGTTGTCAGTGTTCCTGCAAGGCTACAAGCAAAGACACTGCAGCAGTGAAGGCCTTTTCCTGTTCTCCAGACATTTCACCAGTGTGCCTGTTTAAGAGCATTTTTCGGTGTATTGATCATACTGTACTTACTACATCTAATGCTTCACTAGCTTCTGATCAAGTAACTGTTCATCTCAAGAATGCAGTGATCCGCCTGCATTTAGAAAATGTTTCCTTGGATCCTTCAGCAGTTACATTTCAAACCTCAACATTCTGGCCAAGATTTCAGAGGATGTTTGGGTCAAGCAGTGAACTGCTCTTAATTAATACAGCATTCTGGACCACTTTCAGACAGGGGTTAGGAAATCTCTCTGAAACATCTATTGCTTGAGTTTCAAATGTCAAATATTTTTGATGAAGGGAAATGCAGACACACTGCAAAAACACAAAAATCTTAAGTACATTTAGTCTTTTTTCTAGTGCAAATATCTTAGTACATTTGAAATGAGACAAAACTAACTCAGAAGTAACGTTTTGGTAAGATACAGGAGCTAGTTTTAAGTTGATATTCCTTAATATTCATGACACAATACTTGTTCCATAGGCAGATTATTTCCCTTAGAAAATTGGAAAATTGTCTTGTTATAAGTTAAGTATTCTGCGAATGGAATAAGGTTTTTTTGGGGTTTTTTTGGATACATGTCCAACCAGAACTTCCCTAGACTGGTTAAACAAAATGCTCCAACAAAACTAAAGCATATTATTTTCTTCTCTTAAACTCCTTTCCTCTTACACTGGGATCAGCTGACATGGTGGCTTCCTTTAAACGGCAGCAATAAATTTATATTTTTAATCTGCTTTTGTTTAATGTGCTTGGTGTTGTTTTGTTGTAGTTGTTGTTGAAGTACTTTTTATTTATTTAAGGTTTACATACTTACCCCGTCTGGATGACATTTGACATTTTATTTGTGCAGCCTAAGCTGAGGCAGCTTTTTCTGCTACGCTAAATAAAATGCAAAATTGTTACTGTTGCATGCACTTTTCTTCTTTTTATTAGCTCCCATAAAGGTACGGAGCTCTTCGAAGCTCCTGGGGCCAATGATTATAACAGCTCTCCCTCAGAGCCCACCAACCAGCAAGGGGACCAATAACTCTGGAATGGCCCATCTTTTTCTTTTCCAGTAACCTGAAACAATAAAACAGAAAAAAGGTTCTCAAAAGAATCTATGTTATTTTGTCAGCTGAAGCTCTCTGGGGTTTGATAATTAAAAGAAGCAAGATGGTCATCGCGAGGTGAGAGGTAAGAGGGGGACAGCAGGATCCCCAGGAAATGAAAACAGCTGAAAGTGAACTGTGGGGATAGTAAAGGCAGATGACGGGGAAGGAGAAAAGAGACTGAGATTCGGAGGAAGAGAGTAAGTCAAATCAAAACCAGATGCTGGCTAAATCTCAAGTATTGTTTCCCAACTCAAACCAGCTGTTCGCTCTTGGCTTATCCATCAAAATAAACATTTTTTTTATATATACTGGCCACGAGTTGCACAGGCCTTTTGGTTATTAAAATCAGCACTACATCTCAGCATATATCAACTGATTTGAAAACATGAAGAGAAAAAGCTGCTTACTTTAATTTAGACTACTTTAACTCCACAAAAGTACCTTGAAAATGTATTCATGCCCCTATAATAGTTACAGATTTTGTCATTGTGCAACCTCAAACTTCGATGCATTTTACAAGGATTTTATGTGATAAATCATATGTCGAAGAGCTGCAAGAGTTTTCCAAATTTTCTTGCAACAAGAAATCTGAAAAGAATGACATATATTTGTATTTCAATACCCCTAAAATATCTCATGCAGCCAAATGTTACAGTCACTGAACAGAGTGCACCTGTATATAATTTAAAATCGGTATAAAACAACATGCCAATCGTTTGTTACCTGGAAATTTCTTTCTGTCAACGTGTGACGCTGTGACAGAAAAAATGACACACATTGAGCTTCCTTTAGCATCCAACAGGAGGGTTTCTTCTTCTGTGTAATGAACATGCTGCATATACAATACTAATACTTCGTATCAAATACTTCTGGTATCAAATATTTCAGCAGATTCGGTATGTCAAAGTGGCCATAATATCTCTTTAAACGAGCAAGATATATTTTAACATGCTAAATTTAACATTATGAATTTTATCAAATGACAAAATCTATTCAGAAATGGCTTTTAATTCTGTAAACCATATTAGATTTTTTTTAGTTTGTGCTTTAATTCAGATGCCTTGACCTTTTGTATTTTTATCTATCAAGATAAAAATATGTGAATTTACCCGTAACTATTTTTAATAGCTTTTGCATTTTTTTATTCTCTACAAATACTTTATTCAAGCATGTTAGCTCTAAACTGTATCTCTTGTTTTAACAGAATAACCATATTTTATTTCTTACACAAAAAACTACTTAACTACAAAAATGAGGAAGACGTAAAGCTCCTTTAATGCCGTCTCTTCGCTAAGCTTCACATATGGGTGTTCTGGTCAGACGGGACCAAAACTAAACCTTCAGGCCTACAAACGAAAGATTGGATGCGGCAATCTTTTAGAGGGGGAGCTAGCGCTAGTTTTCAGGCTGCGCAACAACCGCAATGCATGCAGCCAGAACTACAATGGCATGGCTTAGATAAAAAATCGGGTCTGTTCAACAGAAGTTTCCTCTCTCAAGGACAAAGCATTGTGAAGAACTGACATCAGCACCCGTGAAGGATAAATCCCACATTTGTTTTGTTCTCGGTCGGATTGTGCTCTTTTTCAGTTCCTACTTCAAAGTAGATCCTCAGAGTGGATAGACAGAAACACAGTTTTCCATTTAAAACTTTTTCTATGAAGTGATGGCATCTTCTGATTGAAACAGACTTTAGATAGAAACAAAATAAGTGAAGGAATACTCATGGCGGATGCTATAAAATGGATGTCAATTTGGATTTCCAATTAACGTAAAATGTGGAAATCACCTTTAACTCCATCTAAAGGAGTCAAAGGAGTTGCATCCATTTGAATGTATGGATGCATTGATGTTGCGGACCAATATCAGCTCATAAACCAGTAGTATTCAGATATTTAGTACCGTCCATCAACCACCACCGTTCTTCAAGGGGGATGCTTTAGGAGTGATGTGGAGTCCGGGTTGTGAAGTAGGAAGGGTTAAATGGCTTTCAATGCTTCAGCAAGGTAATGCATAAGTACAGAAAATAAACCCTAAGAATTGTCTGGGACTTCACAGTTCTGTGTGCTGATCAAATAAGGAAACCAGGAAGTATATTTGCTAGCTTTAAAGCAAGAACATAGAAAAATTGGCAAAGATGTGACAAGAGGAAGTGTGAGAGGGATATGAAATATAAAATGGGAGGAATGTTGGGATTCTTTTTGAAACTGAGTTTTCTTTGTTTGTTTGTTTGTTTTTTAGTATTGTGCAGTTGTCTATTGTCAACTGCCCTTATGTTTCCCACCAGCAAGCCGTCACATACCAAACCCGGACAGGAGTTAACCACTGCGAACTGACAGGGGCATCCAGGCCAGACGGCCTGAGTGGCCTTGTGCTGTCACTGTGTCACTGTACACCGTCCTTCCTCTCCATATTCAGCCTGCACAAAATGTACAGTGCCCACGTTTTAGACATAAAGATGGATCGGTTCTGTTTAGCCACTCAGCTGCTGCGTATTCCCCCAGCTGAACTTTGCTGTGTTGCGTCGTCCGTTGCCAAGAAAAACAAAGCGGGGCTTTAGAACCTGGAGAGGCCATATCCTGATGCCTCAGCGGCCGGCTTCGTGTCCCTGTGCGCGTGTCAGGCTGGGTTTGTGGGGAAGCGGATGGGATCAACATGCAGATGGAGGTTTGTGAGACGGCTTTGACAGTTTTGCGTACAGTCAATTCAAAACGATTAGGACGCGCTTTTAATTTTTCAGTTTTATTTTTATAGGAGCAGAAATCTACGTCTATTTTGTCTGTCTTTGGAATAGAAAAGGATTTATTTTCATGTCAATAACAAACATGAGCCTCGTTTTATCAATTAAACTAGACATCAACAAAAAATCCAAATTCCAACAAAAGAACACATTCGGACACTATAACTGTTTATAGTCATTCTTACTTTATTTTTTTCCAATTTTCCTTAAAATTAAAGTTGTTTTTGTCTTCCTTTTAAAATTACTAGAAAATAATCCCATTTCTGCTTACAGCCTTAATTACAAAGGATTTCACAAGACCTAAAGTTCATGGGTTCAGCTCAAGTTGAAAGAAATCATGTGCACTTTTTTTTCTTGCAATAAGTCCTCCCATTCCATCACAAGACAACTATCTGCTGAATAAGATCTTGCCATTTGCTGTCTGACACATGCATTTCTTCACATTGGATTCCTTCATGCAGCTTGAATGCATTTTTCTGGTTTTCCTCAGAAAAAAAAAAAAAAAACAGCAGCTGGTGTCTGTAAGAAGCAGTTGGACAGTATGTAACCCCTTAAAAAAAGAAGAGGTCTGAGATCGTCAAATCTAGAGTTTTACATTGCAGTCGTTTCTGTAAAAACTACAAAAATATAGTTTTTACAGTCCAGCTGGTGCTGTCGTGCACAGCCGTCGCAGAGTAAATCTGAAACGGGTATGGAAGAAGATATTTTCCTGCAGCAGGAAGCGATAGAGGAAGCAAAGTGAACGTATGAAGAATAACGAAAAAAAGTAATAATAACACTCAACATTGTTTATTGTTTATGTAATCTCTGTTCTGTTGTATCCACACTGGTTTCAGGTCAGTTCAACACGACTCAGCAAAACAATCCTAGGAGACTTGGTGTTTCTCTTAGGTTGTGCGCGATAAACACTCAGCGAGGGAGTCACGATGACCTCATGTGTTGTCCTGCAGTCTTTTCTGCCTATCTGCGGGTCAGCACACACTCATACGCTTGTCTCTGGGGCTTAGCACTCGTGTGGGACTTCAGTCAGATCGCAGAGGGGCTGTCAGCCAGTCACAGGTTAGCACTATCAGAGCATTGCCGGTGATATCGTTCGACAAAGCATGCGAATCCCTCCCTCATAATGTAAACACACCTGGGTGCCGTAATAACGCCCGATTCCTTCCTCCTCGTCTCCCACATCTCTGCTACACTCTTATCTCCCGTCCAGCGTTTTTCTGAACCGCTCTTTCTTTTGCGTTTCACCCTCCCTTCCCTTCCTACACAGATGATTTACTCCTTATTCAATGAAGCAAACTTCTCTGCATTAAACGTTTTACGGGCGGAATCATGTTACGCACGCAGATATGACTGTTTTATGAATTGCTGCGCGTTAGGAAAGACTCTGGTGCTGCAAGACGTGGAGATAACCGCTTTCAGATGCAGAGAGGGAGAGCGTAAACGACGAGAGACGGACCCGTAAATATTGTAAATTACACGTCACAGCCAATGTGTGTGCGCATGCGAGCGCGTGTTTATGCTGCGGTCTGACAAGTCTCACATCTGCTCTTCATTTACTTCATGTTCAGCTTTCATGTCAGTGGATATCTGGAGTATAAAGAGGGAGAGAGTGTAGTGGTCTCTGTAGCATAAACCTGTCATGTAGTAATTCCTGAGGGCCAACAGATAAATGAAGAGGCCCTACCAACATGAGATAACCTTCATATGTAAATCGGATCAGCTTGACGACTGAGTGGATGAGGCGCGAGAGATGAGGTCAGTATTATTTGGACGGGACACCGGATCCAGAGGTTAGTCAAAAGTCATATGGTCATCGTGTGAAGTCAACAAATTCCTCTGATCACTATTGATCCGTGTTGGATCTTGGACGTACTAATCACCTTTATCGTGTTTGTTTCTCACTATGTCAGATTAAAAAGTGGCTGTAGTTCATTAGTTCATACTGACGATGTTTCAGTTTAAACACACCAAAGAACCTGGTCAATCCTGCGTTATTGAAGGATTTAAAGTGATTTTCCAGGATTTCCACAGGCAGGATATTGTGCTATTTCTGTTTGTTTATAAGTCATATGTTATCACACACAACCAGGATCAAAACCAAAGCTGAAATGAAAGTCTTTTAAAATTTCTATATATAATAAAATTATAATAAATTATGAAGGGGTACAGTGATCTGGACGGACAGACAGACAGATAATCAAATACAATGCTCTAGAAAAAAACACACTGGAGCTTGCATTTGTTTCTGTTAACCTTAAAATTGCGCTAAATGGAATTACGAGAATAATTTCACTTAATGGAAAATGAGACGTTTTTCAGTTAGGATAAGGTTGTTTTTTGGGGGTATAAAAATCAGTGCATATCGCAAAACTACAACGGAAACAACAACTGGAAGTTACTATTGGAATGGCAGAAAAGACGAAGAAGACGACAGGAAGTGGTGGGAGGATGACAGCGCAGCGTATTTGCTACCGACTTATCATGTGCACAAACTTATTAACGTGTGATTTTAACTGTATTTGTTATTTAATGTAAATAAAGCAACTGCAAAATTGTGTGTATGTGTCTGTTGTTTTTTTTTACATTAGCAGAATATCAACAAAGTTTCGCTCACGCTTGTAATGGAAGCTGATGAACAATATGAAAAAGTTTTAAAGGTGCAAAACATTTTGCATAGCATTGTATGATTTAAAACAAAATGTGTGAAACATTCAGAAAAATCCCACACCTCTAGGCCAACTCAGTACAGAGTACTCTGATTAGCTCGATAACCTTTGACCTGGAAGGACCTCAGAAAAGTTTCCCTAAACTGCCTTAGCAACTGTAAGCCAAAAGAAATACCTACAGTCGACTTGCAGAGAGAATAGAGCCGAAACAATAGCAGTTATATCATTCCCTGAAATGTGAAATGGTGCTTTCTTTATGAGGTCACGCTAATCCGTCCTCTGGGATCTACGTAAGTTGAAACATCGATCAGTTACAGAAAAACAAACACAAAAAAAATGGCCGACCCAACCCTGAAGCTGTGATAAGCTGCTGTCAGTCATTAACTTTTAGAAAAGAATAACAGACCATAATTATTAGTCTTTTCCAGGTGTGTTTACTCTCATAACACAAAAAAGAAGATGAGCACATGTGATTTCAATTACAAATAGATTTCTCCTTTTTTCTGTCACATGTTTCAGATGATCAGTCGCATTGTAGAATCAGGCAAAGATAATCCAAGTCAATGCAAGAAGCAGTTTTTTGTTTTTTGTTTTTTTTCCCCCTCCAGGGGGTCTTTTGTGGGCTCTAGTGTCCCTTATATGACAGTAGGCTGACAGGAAAGGGGGAAGGAAAGGGGGGAAGACATGCAGCAAATGTCGGCCGGGTCCGGGAATCGAGGCCGCGACGGCCGCGTCGAGGACTGAAGGCCTCCAAATGTGGGTTGCGTTATCCCCTACGCCACCACAGCACGCCCCGCAAGAAGTAGTTTTAAAATTATTTCACAATTTCATTTCAGAAAGCTTTCCAGATCGATCTGCACTTGAAGAGCCGTCGCCCCCACAAAGCTGCAGCTGCCATTTCCCCCACTCTTTTCCTGATTTCTGAATTATGAACATTGGACTTTGCTGGGGAAGATGAGGCCTGCAGTGTTTCAGATTTTGCTGTGGGTTTTGTGAGCTGGATGAATTTTGCTTGGCCAGCCACTCCTGGAAAGGTTCACCACTGCTGCATGTTTTCTCTATTTAGGGCTAATGGCTTACAAAATGCTTCGTGGTCTTTTCCAGACTTACAGATATCTCTTTTGGAGATCTCATCCTTCTCCATGTTGTCATTCAGAAAAGGATTTCTTGATTCTATAAATTTGGTAGTAATCGGCCCTGGTTATGATGTAGTAATTTGAACAGTAAAATTTGTTTAAATATAATTCATGTGTAATGTAAGACAATTTAAGTAGCGAGAGCAGTTATATCCTGTTAAAACCCACTTGAAAAGTGGGGACTGTGGATTACAACCTGTCTCTAGAGAGACCAGATTTTTATTTGGTGTGGTTTTTTCCTCCATCACACCAAGAGGTGAGAGAGACGGAGTGAGCTTGAGCATCTTCATATGTCTAAAGTGATGATCACAAATCAAGAAATATAGCTACTAAGGATCAGTCCCTCCAGGAAGTTACAATGTTGTGATTGTAACTGTTAATGCAAATTCACTAATCATTCGCAAATTATGCACAGCCTTGCAATTTTCACCAGTCATCCCAACTTTTCTGCAATCTGACCGGTCGCCTCAACGTTTTCTGGATTTCCTTCTTTCCTTCCAGGTCGATTGTTCTGACCAATCACTGAAACTCGGCTTAATTTTGACCAATCCCTCTGATTCAACTTCAAAATCTCTGTTGAAACCCGAGCCTGCAAGATGAAGGCATGTGTAATATTACATGAAGACCTTTGCCATCGTTTGTTTTTGTTTTTTCCTAAGACTAATTTAATGTAGGACATTGAATGGCCAATATAATATTCTTCTTTTCCATTTTGACAACTCCTCAAGACATAATTTCATTTGTATTAAGAGTGCTGTTTCAAGAAGTTACTTGATAATGTCATATGCACTTTAAATATCAACTAAGTTAAAGTCCTGTCCTTTCCGGGAAGGTTATGTGCATTAGTTGGGTTTTTTTTTTGGCTAGGCTATGTTATGGCAAAATAAACCTTCAAAAAAAGGTTTATTTCTGCTTTTGACTGCAACTTTTCAAAATAGGTTGCAGCAAAATCTGCAATTTTAAGCTGCTAAAAGTAAGATCATAAATGAGATTGCCATTTGAAAACTATGGTAAATACTTTCAAGCAGCACTGTTGATACAACCTGGGGTTATTTTTGCCCCCTCCAGCAGAGAAAACTCACAGCAAACATTTGATGTCAGAGAGGAAACAAGAGACGCGTACAGTGAAGTGATATTTCCATGACCCGGCCCTCTACCCCCCTCGGTGGGAGATCTCTTATCAGCCGATGACAGGAAAGGATAAGTAATAGACACGAGCTGAGACTTGCCCGAACTAGTTGCATCAATCAAAGGAGCAACTCGCCCCGGAGCTTAGAATAACTGCAGCGCGATCCCCTCCGCATGCTTCGGCTGATTATTGGCCGTCCCCTCTCTGTGCCTGCCTCACAAATGACCTGTGATAATGATCCAGCTATGGCTCACCTCTGACCTCCGAAAAATCTAAGCCAGTTGTGTGCAGAGGGAGAGCGCTGAGGGGGAAGCGTGGTTGTGTTTGTGTGCGCGGTGGACCCCTGCCTGCACTGAGTGACAGAGCCGAACTGTTGCCACACAGCCAGCGCTTCTCTGAGGAAAAAGAAGAAAAAAAAGAGGAGTAGAGCCAATAATGTACATTCCTGCTTCTACCATCCAAGGCAACCTTGTTTTGTTTCACTGTAGATCATACATACAGCCGATATAGGAATGTGAAAAGCAGACAGGTTTTTAAGCAAAGTACGGTAGCAGACTGTTTACCTGAAGTTAGCGGCTGACAGATTAAAAGTCTGGGGACAAACTGGAGCCGGGTGGCAGGTGTGATTTATCGTCACCAGGGTCAGGTGGATGGACGCACCAGGTAACCCACCTGCTGACAGGAAATCCTCTACGTCACACACCAGGAAGCCAGTGACGTAGGTGTGCAGACCCAGAGCATCATTCCGTCACCCAAACACAACGCCACTAGAACACGCTGACCCCGCCAACACCCACATCCTGTAATTATGCCATTAATGCTTCCCCTTTGCTCCGAGCCAAACCATCATGGCAACAGGCCGAGCCTGTGCTCCAATATTCAACCCGTAACTTAGTCATTTTGATCTGAGGCTGAAGAACAAGTTTTTAGATCAAATTCAAGGCTTTGCTCAGTTTTTACCAACATCTTCCTTGTTTGTTGTAGAAAGATAAAAAAAAGAAGTAATTGCAGCATCGAATGTTTTAAAGTTACATAAAATATATTCATATTTCCTGAAACCATAGATGATGCATGGCGCTAGTGCTCATCATCTATTACCCATCAGAGGAGACGTCGGCGTCTTAGTTATGGATTCAACACGTACCCATGACACAACTTTTTATGAACTGTGCGGTTCTGTGAGCTCTGGTAGAGTCAGCTGCACATTGTAGGAAGCAAAACAAACGACATTATCTTCCTACCACTTCCTGTAGTCTCCTTTGTGGTTTTCACCAGTAGTAACATCCGGCTGTTGATCACGGGACCCGAGTTTCCATCGCAGTATTACGAAACATAAATAGTTCAACACAACTAGGGGAAAAAAATCACCTCCACCCAGGGCAACAATATTTTATCAAAGTCGTGAGATTTTTCTAACTTTGCGTCTTTCCATTAAGACAGTTTATTTTGGCAGCTTCAATTTGCACAATTTTATGCTTAATGGAAACACAGCTAAGAGTTGGAGAATATGAAGTTAATTCAAGCGGAGGATCGAGGCGGTAGATTGCTATGTGAGATGACGTAACTGTGAGGCACACGTTATGAAAATTAGACGAAAAACATAACTTGGTCAATACAACTATTGCTGACAATCAACAGAGGCTCGACGTGACGATTAGACACAGGTGTGTGAGAAGGACACCAGAGAATCCCCATCCGTACAGAGATCAGCAGACAGGAATGTGAGTCGAGGGACAAGGTGGAGAAGACAGAAAAAAAAAAAAAAGCACACAGTCACCCCAGGATCGTGACGCTGTGTTTTTTCAGTGCTGTGGCCGATCCGTCGTCTCCTGAACCAGAGCCTACAACTCAAGTTTTTCTAACTTTACTCCTACGGTTCACGTTCTTAAAAACAAACCAGCAGGGCAAGACGCTGACACTCAAGAAGTAAAGAAAGCATCCTGCTGGACGCTGCTGGTCGTGTTTCTTATTTCACAGCAACACAATGACTCAGAGAATCTGGCAAACATTTTGGAGAAGTGAGTAACAGTGCCCAGCGTATATTTCTGTTCTTAAATCATTAATGCTTTGTTGCCCAGAAAGCATCAAAGCCTGTCGGTCTTGTATAGTGAGAGTTGCGGGGTGTAGCGGCCAACTATTCACTTTATAGTCCTGGGGTTTATGTGCATAAATGTTTAGTGCATTTTTACGTACATATCCGGGGATGTTCAGCTGCGGTTCGAGGTCTACATAAACTCATTATGGTTACAAGATAGTTTTAGGGTTTTAAACATTTATTGGTTCCTTTCTAGTGCGATGACTTTGAAAAACAAAAACTCTGTGGACAAGCTGGAATGTCTTTGGAATTTCCTCAAATTCACTCGAGGCCGCGTCGAAGACTCAGGGCCTCCAAACATGGATCGCCCTGTCCCCTAACGGCCCAAAGACATATAAATCTTTTAACAAAAAAAGATTATCATTCAACATATTTGAAATTTCTATTATCCTTTATCAGCACAGTAAAACATTTCTTTGATAGCACTCATTGGATGGAGCAATATTAAAACAGTTTGAACCAAAGTGAAGAGCCAAGAAGAGGAACTATAGGGTCAAACAAGTTGGCAAGTTGTTTTTGAACACATTCCTAAACAACAAGATTAAAATCTGTTTCACCACTTTGTCTCAGTTCTGGGGAAAACCTGAATGATCCTCTTTAGATGAAGCATGTACAGGTAAACTATGGCTTCATCAAGTTTAACATCAGAAACTATCAGGCTCACAGTCAGTCTTGAAGCCCAATGGAATAATAAGGATGCCAACTAATAAAGACAAAATAACAAAGTACAAAATGTTAAGCATTTATCATTTGGTGGTGAGAGCAACATGCTGTAGGCTTGTGTTGTTTTTTGGAGGGAATGATCAGGGATGAGGATGACCTAATAATCCTTCATCTTCAACTCCCATCAACAGCTAGACGACTGAAACTGGGAAACAATTGACCATATCAAGACCAAAATCCAAACACACCTCAAAATTAAAGTCAAAATTGATAAAACATGCAAATATTATACTCCTATCATAGCTTTCCCAAAGTCACAACCTCAATCTAATTGAAAATGAAACAGTTGTCAAACATCCAACCTGGATTAACACAGAACTTTAGATGACTGAAAGCATGCATGCATAATTTAGCATAGTAATGTAATTTCAACCAAATATTAGTAGTTTGTATGTGCAGTCAGGATCAAAAAATGAGAAAGTTTTTGAAAAAACAAATTTAATTCAGTTAAGTAACTCAACTCACTAAGAGAAATATATTATATCCAACTATTCACAAACATTTGCTTGAAGCTAACGAAAACGCAACACTGGAGATTATATAATTACATCTAACCATTAAAAAAAATACATTTTGTTTAAGAAATGTGGAATTAATGAAAAGTATATTACATTTTGCCTTAAGGCTTTCTTTAAACGCACTTTTAATCTAACAATTAGTTGTTCTAATTGACTAAATATGACTGTATATATGTCAGTCTGTATGTATATTTCTGAAGAAAGATGCTAAATATGTGCATTAAGTTATGATTAGAACAACATAGAAGTCATTTGTTTGTAACTGTATGTCTATGTTCTGGCTCAGTCATAAGTGATTTCTCCGGGCTGTGCAGGGATGCATGGGGTCGATCCAAGGCCCCCACAGCACGCCGTTTTCCTCTAAAGGTTTGTTTTACTGTTGAAGCACTTTGATCCACAGCCAGGCACACAAACAAGGTGTGTGTGCACATGTTGGGGTGTGTGTGAGTGTGTGTTTGAGCAGGCTCTTCATTCTAATAATTGTTTGATTTGGACTGCGGGGTAATGCAGAAGATTGCCAGGAAATAAAACAGTCCACTGTCTGGCTAGCAGAAACATAGTGGGGGTCTCAAGTAACTGATCCGAGTTCGGTGGGTGGTACTAAACGGTTTGATAAAGAGGTCAGTGTGTTGGCCAGAGCTCCTCTGGGTTCAAATCGTGAGAGTTTAGAACTTTATTGAAATGGAAAGTGCAGAAACCTCCACGATGAGACAAGTTTTCCTTCTCAGTGGAGCTTTAAACAACAAATACTCACAAAATAAAGACACATTTCCCTTTGTCTTTGTTTCCTTTTGCACACCAAGCCTCGGAGGACCATCTTCAAAGCAAATCTTCATTTCGGTTCCTTCTTCTCCTCTCAGCCAGTCTATTTCCCAACCTCATTTCCCCTCATTCCCAACCATCGGCCATAAGGTATTTCGATTCAACCTTGTGTGAGACAGTTAAAGGACGGTTGTTCTGTGTTCAAGATGGACTTTTGTGGTAAAAGCTTAATGGGGTGCCTCCCTGGTTCCTGTTGCTCTCTTTGACAGAACTATTTTAAACCAGCAATATCGGAAAAAACACTTGGCTCTCCTCTAGCGGAGCAGAAAACTGTGATGCCCTTTAAGAAGCTGAGAGGAAAATAACTTGGTGTGGATCCAAATCAGGATAGGCTGATGAGTGCCTAGCAAGGATTTGACGAAGAGAGGAAGAGACATAGATATAAGAACCAAAGACACGTCATAATTTGCAGTCTCTTTGGAATGCTTGTCCAGTCATTATTTCTAGACTTACTACCAATTGTTCTGCATGTTGGAGTACCTACCTTGCAGCAAAATGTCCTGGGGTCTTTCTGTGTATGGGTTCTCTCTTGGTACTCTAACTTCCTCCTCCCTTCCAAAGACATGCATTGCTTCATTTTTCCCTCCATTGTCTTTTGGTCAGGTGCATAGCATCCCACAGGAGGGCATTCCAGAAATACATCCACCTGGCAAACTCTGCAGTGTCATCTAGGGGATTCCCAGGCCTTCCCATACCAGAAAGGATGTAAGACCTATCCGGGGAGCTTTGGGTCTGCCTTAGGTCTCTTCCTGGTGGCATAAGACCTCCAAAGGAAGGCAAACAAAGGGCATCTTGAGCAGCTACTCAAACTACCATGGATAAGGTTTGTCCTTTTTATATGGAGAAGAAAAGGCAGCGACTCCCATGGATGACGGAGGTCTACAGTCTAACAGGTTGAGTTGAAATTTGTTCTTATGGCCATCATCCATGCCATCTCTTGGGAAAAACATGGCTTTTAATTGAATATTCTGTGTGGATGACCACCAGCCTCATGTTTGAGTTAGACAAACATGACGCTAACTCATGTTTGTCTCATGAGTTAGCCCAGGGATAGATTGCCGACATGCCCAGGGAAGCTCTAATGCTAGGTTATGGTTCTTTACTGACTAATCCAGTGTTTACTTTAGAGTCCAAAATATTTGTATACACAATACAGTTTATCCGCTGCAAGAGCTATTTGTATTTTTTTTTCCTGCAAGGATTTTGGGAAAGTGGCCAATTCCCCATCTGTACACCAAGTTTTCTGAATTTAAACTTGGATGACTTTCTGTAAACCGACTCTAAGATCTGATTACATATCTCTGACTCAGTTTCCACCTTGGCAAAGGAACAAAAACTTCTTTTGAGTGCGTTTTCAGACGGGAAAACAAACACAGACACAGTCTTAAACTGAAAAAGTATTCATATATCCATTAGCCAATGTATGATTCTTTCACAAACTAATTCAGCTACACCTAAACATGAGGTGACGCATCTTCAGAAACCCTAAAAGTTAAATCGCTGATTGACTAAATAATTGTCAGTGGTGTTGTCTGAGGTATGTTTTTCACCATAACACCAACTTCAATGAAGAAGAAAATATAAGCTATATGCATATTTAAATTTAATTGTCTGCACCCGCTCATCCTTCCAGGGTTGTGGAGGGTCCGGTATCTATCTGCAGTTGGGCGAGAGGCTGTTTACAACCTGGACAGTTTGCTAGTCCATAACAGAGGAACACAGAGATACATTGGATACACAGGTCATACCTAGGGATAATGTAAACTCTCCAGTTAACCTTACAGTCCTGGTTTTGGACAGTGATAGGAATCCGGGGTACCCAGAGAGCATCCACACCTGTACTGGGAGAACATGCAACCTCTACACCAAAAGACCCCTGACCGGGATTCAAACTCAGCACCTTTTTACTTCAGAGCAACAATTTTACCGTCCTTGCAGCCCTTGTTTGAACAATGTTGAAAATTTTACCTATACCTTATAAGGGCGGTAACATACTGGGGTAAAACATGTAGCAGTTTATTTTTTTGTGAAAAGTGAAGGTCCGATTTTTTTTCAATTTTTTTTTTCTTTCTGTTTTTCTCCCAACATTGCGTTGCCTATAGTTCTTTAGAAACGTGGTGTTGCAGGGGCAAAGCACAACCCACATACTGAGGCCTTAGTCCTCGTGCCGGTGGTCGCAGGTTTGAGTCCCGGTCTGGTCACATTTGCCGCATGTTTTCCCCTCTCTCTCATTACCCTCTTTCCTGTCAAACTACTTTCAAATAAAGGCCACTAGAGCCAACGAAACCTTTAAAAAAAAAACATGGTGGGAGTGCACAAGCTTTTCTCACTATGCTATGCAGAACAGTGCAGCTATTTGTCCAAACGAGGCATAATGCACCTCGATTGTGCAAAAAAAACTCAAACATATTACATTACACCTGTGCAGGTTGTACCCGGAGACAAGCAGCTATCCATTTATTGTATAAATTAAAGCACTTTTACAATATTAAAGGGCAGATAGATTTGTAGATGGTCAGATTCATAGAAGTCTATAGTTTTTAGCTTTTAGTAGCACCATCTACATCACAATGCAAACAAAATATTCTGAAAATTAAACTACTTTAACAAGTACAATACATAATAGTCACTGTTTTCTGCTGCGCCGTTCAGCAGAGGCTGGTTTTATGGCCTGTCCCCTGTGGTCAGCTTATCAGCCCTCATGCCTGCTGCATCCTATTATGTTGCCTTTGAATAGCTGCAACAGATTCTTATTGTTGCTACACTGCAGCAAGGGAAACTTGTGGAAGCAGTGGCAGTCTGGAAATGACCAATTTACCTGGACAAGAGCCACTTTCCACTGAGGAGAGAAGCATGTGTGCTTCCTTTGGACTTCAAATAAATGTCCGAGTGTTTGTGTTTCCAGTGTTTGTGTGATCCAAATCTCTGAGCGACCTCATACGTGATGACATCCAACCACACATGTCCACTGCTGCGCCGTGCCGCACCTCGACATATTCCCGATGACCCCCAAGAGAGCGGGGCCAGCAAGCCTGTCTGAATATAATTGGCAGTTCCTGAAACGTCTCTGGAGAGAGTTTGTGTCCCAACAACATCCTGCGGTCAGGATCGGAGGTTAGTCAGCGCAGAGGTGAGTTTTTCTCATGAATGATGTTTAGAAGTGAGCGCGCCGCTCGAAACAAAGCCTACATGGTTGTGATTTAGAAACAAAAAAAGCTTGACGCTGCAAAGGTGCGGGCGGATGAAGGAGGAAAGAACCCACCCTTCAGCATCCTCATCTGCATCCCAAGAGTTCCTGTTTATGGGGTCTGCTATACTGGGTGTCGTTAACGTACAAACACACCCACCGCTGCCAAGCGAAGGAGGAAGGAGAGCAGTTGAGAGTCTTTAAACAAAAAGACATTTTTAGAAAGATCCTCTTGAGTCACGGAACAAAGGCGGGAAGTGACATGACGTCGCACAGGAGGGAATCTGAGGGTCACCGGTGGCCTGACAGACACGCCTGGGGAGCCGTTTCACACACACGCAGACACAACCACGTTTGGCCAAGGTCCTGTGTTGCTACCAAAATAACAATCCATTCGTCTCCCATCTCATTTGCTGATTTTAGGATGGTAAGGATGTTTGGTGTTCACTTTTTCCTTCCTTCAACAAAGGAGTCCACCATGCTTTATCAGGAGGCGTTTGGATTTTCTGCAACGATCCACCGGAGCGCCAGAGGATTGTATAACAAAAAGAAAGTTGCATAAGCTTTGTCACATCACAGAGCTGACGGGAGTTTTAGTCTCTTCATTACTGATTAATATTAAACTGGCAGTTTTCATGCATTCATATAAATCAAAAGCAAAATGTTTGCTTTTGCTTAGAGCAGGATATTGCTGTGATTACAGGTGACCCCGTCACCCAGGCTGCTTCATATGCTCCAAAATTCAAACATATGTGCAAAAACACACACGGCAGTAAAACTAACTAGTAAAAGGGAAACTAATATAACACACCATGTTTGCAAAAGTATTCACTCCCCTTCAGCTTTTCTGTAGTCTCACATTCCTTCCACAGATATTTTATTGGGGCTTCATTTGATAGACTAACAAAGATCCTGTCAGTCGAGGAAAAAAAACAAGCAAACACCATCCTCACCATGTCACATGGTGGTGGCAGTATCATACTGAGGGACTGCTTTTATTGCATGTAAGGACAACATGGAGCCTGGTAACTTCCAGCAGGACATCGACTGTAAACGTACAACCAGAGTTACAATGGAATAGTTTAGATCAAAGCTTATGTGTTTGACCGTCCCAGTTAAAGTCCTTGCCAAAATGAAATTCAGAATCAGTAGCATGACTTCAAGCTAATGCTCACAGACGTTTTCCATCTGATCTGATTTTTGCAAAGCACGATGAGAAACTCATCCATGTGTTTGTCTTTAGTCGCATTAATTACTGTAAAAGTGTCTCCACAGGTCTACCTAAAAATCAGGCAGCGGCAGTAGATTCAGAACCCTGCTGCTCGCTTCCTGACTAAAACCAGGAATATATCATCCCTGTTCTGCAGTATTACCACTTGCTCCCTACAAGTCAGAGAATAGACTTTAAAATGCTTTTGTTAATTTATAAATCACTGAAACGCTAAGCCCAAAAATACCCTGAAGACCTGGCACTGCTGTACCAACTTTACAGACGACTCCGGTCTTCTGGTTCTAGTCAACTCTGCATAACCCGAATCAGACATGGAGAAACAGTTTAAATCAGGGCTAAAACCTATTTGTTTAGGGTTGCATTTGAGTAACAATAAGGAGTGCAACTTTTTATTGCTTCTCTTTATTTTGCCACAGTAATGTAATGTCTCCTTTTTTGTATGTTTGTCGTGTTATATTTTAACCCCGTAAAGCCCTTTGACCTGGTTTGTTGCTGAAATGTACTGGGCAAATAAACTTGACTTTGACTTGACAAAATGTGACGGCCCCTGCTGTGCGGTCTTGTGTGTATGCGCTATGTAGTGGGTAAACTGTTTGTTAATAAAGGTCCTCGATTGTGGGAGGTGCTTCTGATTACGTGGCCACCTGGCTTGTCTATAAGGAGCGCCGTTCCACTCATGTGAGGCTGGCCGATGTAAGAACCAAGCCCACCCGAGATCCGGACTCAGAGGAGGCGGCAGCAGATCGCTTGACATGTTGTGGGAGCTGAGACCTGTGGGGCCCAACCAGTCATGGGACTGGTGAAGGACCAGATTGAGGGAGTGCTGGGTTATCACGTCTTGGGCTGCTGCCCATTGCACCCCTAGACAATCAGTTGTTTTTAATGAATGCCTCTGAAGGGCTAAAAATGTTTCTGGTTTCCGTGTCCTCCCTATTTTTTGTTGCGGTCATCTGAGCCGGGCCGTAACAAATGGGGGCTCGGCCGGGATAACACACAATAACCACAGATTTGTGGTGGTTTTACTGAGTCAGGGGAGCTGAATAGAACTGTATCAAATTCTGAGTTTTGAATTGGAAAGAGAAGCCTTAAGCCCTGCAAGTTCTCCAGGAAGTCAAACATTGTGTTGTTGGTGAATCCGATTCAGTTATTTAAGAAAGTTGAATGGTTTGTCAGTGATACAACGGATTTAGAGACATTCATGTGACAAGATAAAGATGTATTAGGAAAGTAAGCAAAGGTTAACTGTAGAAATGAGTCAAAGAGGTAAAGGGTCAATCTCTTTTTTTTCCTCTCTCATATGACTCCACATACATTACACAACACCAACATCCAGTCTCACACATCTGTTGTAGATCTATTACAGAGTGTACAAATCTAGAAACCAGAGGGGGTAAAGCCATCAATCCCCTCTGGGGATCCTGCTTCCCCCTCTCGATCTCCCTTCTATTCTTGACAGTTTGAATAGTTTAGGAAAACCTTATGTTTACTGGAAGAGTAGGAACCTATTTTTCAGCACAGTGCTTAAACCAGGAGGGAAAGGCAACATGCAAGCTGTATAACTGAACATCGGTTCCTACGACGACGTCATCAGCTGGATAAATGGAGGCAATCAGAACAAACAGGGTTCAATTCTGTAAAGTAAATCTGGCGATTCGGTTACTCGAGATGACTCCTTCTTGGATGAAAGTGTGGCTACTTCACAGACGCACATCCACACAACCAAGTGGCGCTAATACCATTTGTCTGTAACACCATATTTTTTTTCTAATTCAATATCCGGACAGTTCCTGGATGTTGTGCTAGCACACCCAGGCTAGCATGTGCTAGCACACACAGGCTAGCATGTGCTAGCCTGAACAGATACAGACCAGACAAATGAACACTGATGGTTCTGGTGCCAAAGAGTCTTAATGGGCTCCTAAACAACACTTAATCACAGTGTTGTTGGTTTTAACTTAACTGAGAACAAAAAATAACCCAGCCTGGATCTGGGAAACTAGAGTACGACACCCAGAGCGGTTCTACTGTGAGTGTCAGGGATCCAAACAACGCAACAACTTAAGATTCAGCGCCATCGACCCATCTGGTCCCGTTTTAGTCTAGTGCATTGGAGTGAAGGTCTGGACATTTGGGTTTACTCAAAATGGACTGAATTCCAGCTTTGGTTGAACTCTTCAAAGAACATACCTGACAAGAATCTGAATTTCGGTTTTGGGTTTCTGAAAGGATGGATGTGGCAGGTTTCTCAGAGCGCTCCTGCATCCTCATCTTCATCGTCCACATGGCAGACGATGAAGGCGTGAGCTGAACGGTTGTCATGCCAAAAGTTGACCTCATGTCGATTTGCGGGCTCTTCTTGTTGAAGAGTGTTTGAAGTTTGACTCACTTCCTCAGGTCTCACATGTGGCTTATATTTGCTACCCAAACACCAACCAGATCTGCGGGGCTCTTTGAAATGAATGGGTGTAAACATGAACACCCCCTTGTCGCTTATTTCAAGCTGTTTGGATAGCTTTGTAGTGGCACGGCTTTACAGGGACATTTTAATGGTTCATCCAATCTGTGTGTGAAAGTAAGAGGAAGACAAAAAAGATACAAAAGGGATTTCACAACACCGCTAAAGTTGTTGACATTGGCCAGCTACAAATGCTCAGTCTGCACAAGACGGGAAAACAAAGAACAAATGCGGTTTGAAAATCATGTGAGTGTCCTCTCTCACTCATTCATGAGCAAAAAAAAAAAAAAAGAGAGAAAACATATGTGCTTGCCTGTCAGTTACACAAGTCTGTGGTGTGGCATCTGGCCCTGTTATTGTTAACTAGCTCAAGCTCCATTTGAGAGTGTTGAAGAGATCAGCTCCAATGCTTCTGCTGATGACGGACATGCGTTTGATACTTTACCTCGTCAAGATTGCTGGGAAATTCTGGCATCCATCACCTCAAAGCAAAGCAAAAGTATCCAAATCAGATCCATCTTCTTTCCGAATTTTCAGAGAAGTCAATATCTTTCCTTCAAGAGATATAAAACATACTAGTTGATGCAAACAAACATTTTGCAAATCTTTAAGCTGTTGACACATTTGCATTGGACCCTCACTTAAAAAGAATCTAAGGATTAAACACAAAATGGAGAATGACTACCTTATGGAGAGATAAGAGGAAACAAGAATTCATAACATCATCTGTTCTGTTCTCTGGATCAAGAGTTAATCTTTGGAGAAGAGACAACAAAGACAACATGACTGAAGGCGGAAAGTGTAAAAATGAAAGGAAAATGTTTGCAAAAACTTTCCAAGAGTAGCCGCAGTCTGTATGGATTAAAGCTCCGTGGTGCCGCTCTTGAAAATCCTATCCCCCAGTTTCTTTTGTCTTTGACAAAATGACGCCTGTAGGGCTGAAAGAGATACAAGTCTGAGGTTCTTGTCACGCCGCGGTGCTAGAAGGACCATGTGTCACCAGGGACGAACGACAGCGAAGGATTACCAAGGTACTTTACAGTAAGATGTATAACTCAGTGTCAAATAAAATCACCTAGTCAAAATGAATTTGGTTTCATAGCAGGAAAACAATTCTGAAACAAAACACGGTAGAAAAGGAAAGAACTCATTTACTTTGATAAGCCGTGAATTACGAAATTACATCACCTTGAGAAGAAAGTCATAAATTCGAACTGTTGCACTACAAACTTACAAAATTCAATGAGTTTTATCAGACTTTCACATCATTGACCAACAAAAAGTAGTACATGGTTGTGTAATTGACGGAAAAGAAAACATCATTTTTTGCAATCCTGGAAGAACACCTGCAAGAGGTCGCAAAATCTTCAGCTTCAAGCAGGACGACACCAAACGACTGGATCAGATAGCATGTTTTACAATAACCAAATCACAGTCCAGGCTTAAATCCAACTGTAAATCTATAATAAGATGTAAAACTGGTGGTCAGAGATGTTCTCTATCCAGCCTGAGCCTGACGTATGTTAACACAAGAAGAAAAATATAGCCTCAAAATTCCTCCAGCTGTCATTGGAAAAAAATAAATATCGACTCTGCAAAGTAATTGAAATGCCAAGCTAAACATTTCAGATTTTTACTTGCAAAAACCAACTAAAAAAATGATTACTTGTGTTGATAACAAAACTAAATATATGGAGGTGTTCAAGTGTAAGGTGTAAAGGAGAGGTGAATGCTTTTCCAAAGCAGAATAATCTGCTATCTGAACAGAGTTTTTCCACCATAGCTGGAACCTACAAGCTATAAAAACTACAGAAATTCCTTCCACCTCCCAAATCTTCAAGCCAACTATTTAGCACAGCACATGCAATACCCACCCAAATTTAACAACATGAGAGGCTTGGCTATGATTAATGTTACCTTCTCCACTTTGCTTGACTATCTCCAGGCACGCACATATAGACTCCAGAAAACCACCCAAAGCTCAAGACGCCGAGTCCGGGGCCTTTAGGAGAGGACTGAGGTGTATACTCTAGGAGTGTGGGGAGGGGAAAAAATATAAAGCAAGGAAAGGGAGAGATGGAAGGATCACAGAGCAACAGTAAATAATGTTACAGTATGAATAACGAGCTCCCTCTGTGCCAGCGCCTCAGCTAAACTAATGACAGAGACCTGCTTTAGATTAAGCCTCACACACAAATACACATTTGTAGAGATTGGCCTACAATCAGAAGAAAGATTCAACAAGTTTAGATGATCTGCTGTTCAGTTGACGTGAAGATGGAAACAAAGGAAGCAGATGGCATCCATCCGTGGCTTTGAACGTGCAGCTAGATGCCATCCGTTTCCCTCTGTCGAAGCTCGACTCTTGTCCTTTCTTGGAGAAAGCAGTAACTCAAATCCTTTCTTATTTAACAGTGGTTCAGTTCCCCCAAGCAGAAAAACGACGGATATTTAAAAAAAAAAAAAAAAAATCCTAAAAGAACCAATCGTGGTGCAAGACTGCCATCTGCTGTCAGTGGTGGGATCAGGGTTTATTTCAGTGGTGCGTTTTCAGGAGAACATGACATGATGTTGACTTTATAAGGAATTGTATGCGAGCTACAAATTTAAAACAAACAGTAGAGTTTGTCTTTAAACTCAACATTATAACCAAGTCACAGGTTTAAGCAGTTTGGCGTCTCCTGAACACTGCCTGACAAAATAATTAATGCAGAGTAAACTCAGATTATTCCCCAACATTTTACAAAAAAAAAAAATGCCTGGAAAAAAAAAAAGTTTCTGACATGATTAAGCTTTAAATACACTTTAAGAAGCAAATTAACCACATACGTGTCATTTGCTTCACTTTTTGATAAGAACATCTTCCTGATAACAGTTGGACAAACATGTGGCACATCTTGGTTGCATGAACAGAAACCAGTGATACTGGAGTCAAATCTACAGCCAACACTGTGGTATTAGTGCATAAAGACGCCTGCTTTCGCTGGGGTGTTTCTTATTTTTGCTTTAGCCACAGTTCACATCCTCCCCTGTGTCTCCTGGTAAGTAGAGTGGAGGGCAGGGATGGGTGAAGAAGGCGAGAAGGCACCGAAACCCTCAGTCTGCCTCGTCTTCTGTCCCTCATCGCTTTTCCAGTTTCTTGAATCTGGCTTCTGCAAATAGAAAAATTAAAAATGATTTAAAAAGTGACAAACCTGTTTGTCACTCTTGTTCTCCATGTAAATCACATATTGTCGAGTGCGTGACACATGATGCAGCGCAATCAGAGAGTAGGAAGTTATATATGTGATCGCTTGATATCCAGTCATTATTTTCCAACAATGAAAACATTCCTTTTGCAGTAATCTCTCATGTGGTAGTCCCCATGTTTACTTTCCTCCTGTTGTCTTGCAGTCCGAGAACTGAGTGATAGGATTTACTGCAATAACTCCAGTTTCTAACAATACTTTTTGTATTTTCTTATCACGTAGAACCAAATTGGGAAGGTATTGATAACTGATATATCTTTTTAATTTAAAAAAAATAAATCCATGATTTCTCAGCAGTAACTACACTTTGCCAGATATCTAAATCCTCTCTACTGTGTAGCGCGTGTCTTACCCAGCTTCTTGGAGTATGCATCCAATTTGTACGCAGCCTGTTCGAGGGATGACACTTGCTCCTCGATCTTATTTATTTGGTCCAGGTAAGGCTGTAGGCTCGCATCTGAAACAAGCACACACACACAACCAAGAGCTCTTCAATTCAGAAATGGAAAAAACAAACAAACAAAAACTTCTAATTCATGAATGTTGATTTTTTTTTTCTTTCTTTAAATGAACCTAATGCTTACACTTGTTGTTGAGGTCCTGCAGATTCCGGCTTATATTGATACTAATGTCCTTCATTTCCATGTATTTCAGGCTTGTGAGCTTGTTCATGTTCTCCAACAGCAGGTAATCTTCACACGTTGCTGAGAAGAAATGCACATTTGTTCATGAGAGAAAAGAAACAACAGTAAAGAAAAATTCGGACATTCGGAACAGCCGAATTTATTTTGCAGCCAGCATTTGACTTTGAATGAATGTTTACTTTTTTATTGATAGGCAATGGTTGTGAGATTTATTTGACTCATGTATTAATTAGGGTATGGAAAACCTTACTGTTAAATATTGTTTTACTGATTGCAGGTTTTTCAATTATCCATTTGACTGAATGGCTGCTGTATTTTTGTAAGTATTACGTCTAAATTAAGTGACTTTATTGCCAGATCACTTTCCCATTTTGCCAGATCACATAGTAGCATTTATACTTAAACAAAAGAATCAGAGCATCCCTAGTAACTTTTACCACGAGGTTAACCAGATTCATTAGAAATAATAGCCAGAGAGAAGTCAAGAAAAACTGCTTTGACAATAAGTAACACTAAAATAAATCTGAGTGAAGTTTGGGGATATTTTTAGAAAACTGTTAGGTAGTATCTAAATTAAGATAAGTGTGGTAAATACATTTCAGGCACGCTTAAAATTAGAGTGCAGTACCGAATGACAGCTTTAGAGAAAGAGCACAACAATAGAAATGAGAATAGGTTTAACACCTGTTAGCTCCCCTTGCAGGAAAATGGCCATCTTCTCAAACATGTCAGAGCACAGCTCGTTGATATCTGGCTCTGCGGGCTCCACAGCCTCCTCCGCGGTCTCCACACCTCCATCGCCTGGGCACAACAATTTGAAGCAGAACTAAATTAATCCAGATGAGAATTTGGATGAAACCACAACTGCAATGCAATAAATCATCAGTCAACAACCAGATGAAAGCAAAAACAAACGAAATTGTGTGCTCTATTGCCATTTGGGTGCTAAGGAAGTGCAAGGAAAGCACCACGTACTGTTTGCTCCAGGTTTCTTTGGCGCACTTGACGGGGCTTCTGGTGGATCGTCTGGGCGTTCAGCCGCAGCCGTGCCGCTAGAAGCTGCAATTAACCCCGCTGAAACGGCTGCTGGTTCCCTGGAAATACTGTCCATAGCTGCGGCTTCATCTCCAGTTGCAGCCATTTTGTTCCTGTTTTGTTTCGTCCATAATCACGTGTGCCAGGCGATCATGTGACGCGCTCGCGGCGCGGCATAAGGACCAGCGCGGCATAAGGACCAACGCCCCCAGACCGCCCCTACTCACGCGCAATGCCACGCCCTTCTTTATAAAAAGTAAAATCACTGTTATGGTGTTGCACTGGAAATTAATAGTGTTTATTAAAGTTTTAATAAATATTTTTTGACAAAAATAAGAGGGACAAATTACTTGCATTAAACGATATTTTCTCTTTTTTGTGGAAAAATGTATGGTTAAAAAAACTCTACCTTCAAATTTATTTTAAATATCCTATAAATTTATGCTGCATTTCCACATACCTGTCTTCAAGTAGTTCTAAATATATGTAGAACAATTTCTATTGTACAGAAAACAGGGAAATCATTGCGTCAAAAAGTATGAAAAAGAAATAAAAGAATTTAAAAAATTCAAAATTTAAAAAAATAATGCAATTTTTTTATTTTTCACAACTGTTTAGAATTGGCTCCCTTGTCCCGAATTACAATTGAATTGGAAAATTATTAATACGGCTCAGAAATAGATTTAAAAGTAGTATATTTAAATCAACACGTGGTGCTCATTAATCAGATAGGAATAGGGATCAAAACATCTTAAAACAAAAAAACTTAAAAATTAAAGATTAGCTTTAAAAAAATCATTTGACATTATTTACATTTTAGCAAATATTGGCATACAGGATTTTTTTATGCTCAACTATTAATTATTATTATTATTATTATTATTATTATTATTATTATTATTATTATTATTATTATTATTATTATTATTATTATTATTATCCATCCATCCATGCATTTTCTTACATCCTTGTCCTTAGTGGAGAGAATGATAACGTTAATTAATTATAGAGTAGCTTATTGTCATATTCTGTTGGGCCGCTTTATGCTCATCTTTTGAAAAAAGTAAAGTTCATGTATCATGATGGACTTCCAAACATAACTCCTCCAGGTGAAGCCGCAGTAATAAACGGTAAACACTAATAACAAGGTTAAAATCACTGAATCATCTAGTATGGTGAGTGTGCGCGCTCCCGTGGCGAGCCTGGACTTCTCGGAATGCAGAATTCACCGTATCACCTGTGTCGGCGCTGTTCTGGGAGAAGCAAATCGTGACAGGCAGGCTAGCTGCGGCGGCGGACTGTAAACATGGCGGCGTGCACGGCTACAGGGCTGTGCCGAGCACCGCTGTACAACTAGTGTGGGAAGCGGAGACACCCCGAAAATGGAGACCGAAGAGGAGCAGCACATAACGACGCTCCTCTGCATGGGTTTCCCAGATCCTGACGTGATACGGAAAGCGCTCCGGCTGGCAAAGAATGACATCAACGAGGCAGTGGCGCTTCTAACGAACGAGAGCCCCGGACTCGGCTATGGATACGAGCCGATGGAGAGTGGGCCTTCCACCGGCTTGGGCTCCAGTGGGGACGGGGAAAACAGCGGGAGGACTGGGACTAGTGGGTTCGATCCCCCTCCAGCATACCACGACGTCGTGGAGGGCGAGGTAAGCGCAATACTCATCGGCTCCAGGAGTGAGTGAGGAAATGCCGTCGGTTGTAAGCTGCAGCAGAAAGTAGGCTCGCCCATTTAACTAGCTCAACTTAGCGGCTTTCAAGGCTACATACAGCAAACCCTAACGTGAGCTGTCAGGGAGAAAATGATCCACCAGTCCCACACAGGCAGGACATGCTAGCACTTCATACTTATGGGCAGTATGTTTAGGAACTTTACTGCTGAAGCTTAATGAGAAATTCAAATTTGCAAGTTAGCCTAGCTAGCTAGGCAGCTAGCTAGTAGCTTTTTTTCTAGCTAAGTTGGAGGGTGAAACCCGCCAGTAATTTGGAGCAGCAGCGAAAGCATCACGTTTATAGGAAGCTCTAGTTTAGGATGGTTCTTTGATTGTCATCTGGACTGTTGAAACGATTTGCATCGTATTATCCGTCTCTAACCAGGAGGCTGTCTGAAACCTCGACCGCTGTTAAGATTTTATTTCTCTCTAACTTGACTTTGAAGCGGTTTCGCAATATCTCTATAGCAAAGGTGCCATTTTGGTAATAGCTGTATGTAGATCCATATGTTCTTATGCTATTGAGGGATCACTCTTGCAGAAGCAGCAACTGGTTGCCAGTATAATACTTGCTTACGGGTCCTAACTTCGTCCAGCCCGCTGTGTCTATGTGCTGCGAAAGCTATTAAATCCTCCGGCCTCTCATAAAGCGCCTGTCAGCATAGCACAGTGGGATTGCTTTGACTGACCCCTAAAGCAATACATAGCTGTGTTTCCTCTCCTGCCTGACCTTTGACCTGTTGCTCTGTTAGAAAACCTGTTGTGGAATGAGCATCCTCTTTCAAAGTCTGTGATTTCATAGGTTATGAATCGGCAGCTAAGTGATTCTTACAGATAAAATTGAGGTGTTCAAGCAAAAAGTCTGCTGTAGATATTGATTATGATTTAAGATGGATAGATTAATTTTTTCCAAAAATCTGTTTATTGTCTTCTATATTTCAAAAGAGACACACAGACAACTAACTCACAAATGCACAAAACGCCAAACAAAACCAAAAGAAAACACATTATCAACTTAAACATTCAAGGTGACAAACATTAGTTGATTGCAGTGAGACAGAGTACTTTAAGTTTGCTATCTCAGTTTGCTATTTTAGGTCTGACCTGCTAATTCCAATGTGAAAAAATAATAATAATCTGCAGCAGGATATCGGTCATTGGTAGTAGTCCAGAATCCATTGCAAGAATATTCCCATTTACACCTTAAAAGTGACTCTAATTTTTGTGCCTTTTTTTATTAAGCTCAAAAAATGTCTTTTGCTTTCCTGTTCCTAAACTACGTCTGATTTGGCATCATCATTCCTTTTTAAAAATGAATGTTTTTGCAAATTAAAGTTACTTTCCCAGTTATTAGAAATTGCCCTTATAACAAATCTGAATTGGGTGAACCAGTAAAGAATTAACAACTCTGAGTGAATTAAAAATGTGAAACCAAACTGATCTAAGTTGTTCCAGATACAAAAAAAAATAATAAATAATAATAATAATAATAATAAATTGTGAAATAACCCTTTACTGCGCTGGCATATCAGAAGTTAATTTCAGTATTGTGTTATGTGAAGCGAACACATAATGAAACTCGGATGAATTACATAACAGCTGCAGGAGGAACTCTGTAGAAACCCTTTCCGTTTATCGTGTAGCGATTTAAAGCACGGCAGGGTGATGCATGAACCACCGGGCACATCAACAACCAAGGACTCTGTGACAACACATACATTTTTCAAAACACCTCTGGAGCAGAACTTCCTGACGGGAACTCGTCAAAAGTCACTTCCGTGTGAGATTTGAAGATGTGAAACGTTCTGCGCGTGTCGTAACACAAAGGACGAACGCAATTAATTCCCCCTTCTCACAGTTGCCGTGTTTATGTGTAACAGACCGGTGGTTGGACTGTGGCCTCGTGTGTTACTCCTAAATATAGTTCCTCCCTCGGCCGCTCCGACACACACACACCCGCTGCAGTTTTTGCGCAGAGTTCCCAAGAGGGCTGTGGGCGCACGGTAACAGAGTGGGGCAGAGTTACCCGCTCGCCCCAACACAACCACACACACATCAACGCACACATTTTGCCTTCCACTCTGCTTATGTCTTCAGGTGTTTAAAGAATATATATTGGTCATTTTGATCCTAATTGGGACGTCATTTGGTGTTCCTGGCCGGACGTTGCAGATTTTCTTTGCCATATTTCTGATGGCTCTTCAACAGAACGTCTCTATTATCTGTGTCTTCCTGCTGTTTTTCCACCTCTCATCCATCTGCTTGTCGTATATCTAATTTTCCTAGAAAGGGGAAAGGATGGAATATAATGCATCTCCGGTTGCGTCCTCCTCCCTCTCTGCTCCCTGCACTTTGCCTCCTCCCGTTAGACATAAAGTGCGGCCTATCACCTTACTGTCACGTGTTTGACGGTGTTTGATGCACGCGAGATCACACTGACCGCCAGGCATGGGGCCGGCAAGAGATTCTCGTGAGCAAATGTATTATGGTTTCGGAGTTATTGGAGAAATATAAAAATTAATATAATATGATCACAAGAAAACACCAATTGGTTCTTGACACTGTTTCATGGACATGAACGAACACAGAGAATGGCCCCCTTCAAGTTGTTTTAAAAAGCATGCTAACCGGAATATTGTTAGCTTTTGCCGCTCTGCTTTTTAGAAACTAACAACAGTATAAAACAGGTTGATTTTAGCCGATGAATTATCAGGATTATTTGTCATTGGTTGCTTTAAGCCACTTCGTCCATCAACATTTTTGGTAAGAATCTTACCATAAACTTAGTCAGAGATTTTAAAGAGATGCGGCAAAAGCAAATGAGCTGGCAACTGATGGTGTCATCCAAGACGTATTACTGTGAAATATCATCTCTACTGCCTTGATTCTGATCTGTTAGCATGTCGTGACGGTCATGTGTCTTGTCACGCAAGTCTTCAGTCAGAGGCCTCTCCAGATTCATTGCAAGACTGACGGCTACTGGAGATCCTTCCTTTGGATTCAGAGCTGAAAGAAATGTTAACGATTTTGAACCAATACGTAAGCCAGTATCTGGATATGTGTTCAGATTAGGCAGACTTGACCCAACTGGGTTGCACTGCATTAATATTTAAACTTGGTGGAGCCCACAGGCAAAATGGGCCGTAATAGTTTTTGCTCATTTATAATGTAGCTGGAGATGAGTTCTGGGGGCTCGGTGGGGTCTGCAGATCACATCAGTTACAGCTCAAAACTTCGATAAGGAGACGGTTGCTCTCGGATACGACAATATGTTTCCTGTTGCTGGGCTGCGTAGTTGTGTCCGACCTTATGAATATACTGGCAAACTTTTTGAGGTAAATGATTCAGTTTGTTTAGTTGGTTTTTTTTCAGCTCGGGCTAAATTATCTGTTCTCTCTCTGTGGATTTCTCCTTCATTTGTTCAGTTGTGGCAGATTAACATGTCAAGCTGCCTAATTAAATGCGTGAAGATGGAGCAGAGATGAAGGGCAGATGCTACAGAGGCGATTTGTATTACCCTCACTACACGCAGAGGACGGTTTGGATAGTTGTAAGACAGAAAGGACGAACTCTGGGAGGCGAGAGGGATGATGGTGGGGGTGGAGGGATAAAGTCACCTTCTGCGTGTTAGTAATAAATTTGCCACGCCCGTCTGTCTGCAGCGAAGCAACGACGAGAACGGGAACTGCTCGGGAGGTAGCATGGAGTTCCCCACCACCAACCTGTACGAGCTGGAGAGCCGGGTCTTCACCGATCACTGGTCCATACCCTACAAGAGAGAGGAGTCCCTGGGCAAGTGCCTCATCGCCTCCACCTGCCTTGCACGTCACGGTAAGAGAACGCAGGTCATCTTATTTCACATTCCAAAACGCAAACCACCCTGATGGTGGGATGGTGCCGTTGGACCGCCGGGTGGTTTTTTAACAACACGCCGTTTCTGCGGACGCTTAGTCTCACGGCTGATTGCGTATCCGACCAAATAACTTCCTCTTCCGAGTTTAGATTCAGAGCACTGAACCTCCCTCTCTCGTCAGGTCTGGCGGACGCCGATGAGAACTGCAAGAGGTTTGTGGATCGGTGCATGCCGGAGGCCTTCAAAAAGGTGAGCTGTGAAAGGAACGGAGCGACCGCCGGACCGGATGGGCTGGCCCGCTCGTCGACTTACTCTGTCTTCCCGTTTTTACGTCTCGCCAGCTGTTGACCAGCAGCGCCGTACACAAGTGGGGCACGGAGATCCACGAGGGGATCTACAACATGCTGATGTTGCTGGTGGAGCTGGTGGCCGAGAGGGTGAAGCAGGACCCCGTCCCCGTCAACCTGATGGGGGTCCTGACCATGGTGGGCTCTCTTTCTGTGTCCAGTAGATTGTTTAACCTGCAGGGAACATCTTTGTCCCACGCCCCCTGAACCTATCACGTTCTAACCACAAACTTCAATGTGTTATATTGGGATTTTTATACCATAGGTCAACACAAAGTGGGAGTGGAAAAAAGAAAAAAATTGTTTTGAAAGTATTTTTTTAAATATCTGGAAAAATGTTTTTCTTTATATTGAGCCTCCTTTAATCTGAAAACTATGAGGTGACGTTTGTAAAGTTGCACAGTAAAAAATGAATGGCATTTTTCAGTAATATTTTCACCATGTTATATATGCATTCATAAATGTCAGAGCTCCAAAATAAATATCTAGCTTTCACATTAAATATCTTGCTTGGAAACTAAAAACAAAATGTTTAAGTCTGACCTAAATATGTATTTTTCAAAATAAACATTTAATTTCTAAACTAAATACCTACTTTAGCTTGCTAAATATTTAGGTCCAAGCTAAATATTTAATTTGGGGAATAAATATTTTGTTGGGAAATTAAATGTTTAGCCTGTAAATTAAATATTTAGTTAGTAAAACTAATTATTGTGTTTGCAAACTAAATATTTATTTTCCAACTAACTGTTTAACGCTGAGCTAAATATTTATTTTCCCAACTCAAATGTATTTTCCCAAACTTGATATTTAGCTTGGACCTAAATATTTAGCTAACCATCTCCTTAGCAAGCTATATATTTAGTTTGAAAATCACATTTTTAGTTTGGAAAATAAATATTTCCTTTGGAACTAAATATGTTGTTTGTAAACTACAGTAAATATTTAGTCTGAAAACGAAATACTTTGCTTGTGAATTAAATAATTAGTTTGGATGTCTGACATTTATAGATGTATGAATGACATGGTTAAAATATGACTTTCTTTCCCCATGATGTGCTAAATAAATCAAAATATTGCTGTTAAATTTTTTGCTATGGATCTGTGGTTGGATGTATGATGTCACCATAAGGAATCAGGAAGGAGTCTTGTTTGCATTACGACTGTAGTTGCCAAATGTCATCTATCCGTGTCGCGTTTGTTTCTGTTGTGAGCAGGCCCTTAACCCCGACAACGAGTACCACTTTAAGAACCGAATGAAGTCATGTCAGAGGAACTGGGCAGAAGTTTTTGGAGACGAGGCCAACATATTTGCAGTCTCTCCCAGCAACACCTACCAGAAAGTAAGGGACGCTCTTCCTTTCTGTCTTCGAGGTTTACCCAGAAGCACCCACATGTGTGCAAAGCTGCCTGAATATTTAGCTACCAGCTTCCTTATTAGTCTCTGTTTATGGTTCACGGACAGGCAAACGAGTTTTTCATCCTCAGCGACGTGTAGCCGAGCCAATGAGCTCATGAAAGCAGCAGTGACTGACACACAACAGCTGTCAGAAACACGTCCGTCTGTCAGGGTTTGCACTGTCATTGTTGAGTGAAAGCATGATTTGTTTTCCCTTTCAGGAGCCCCACGGTTGGCTGGTTGATTTAGTGAATCGAGTGAGTGATAAATTGTTCAAGTCTATAAATGATAAATGTTTGCATGTTTGCAGTACTTTTGCTTCATATCTTTGTTTTTGTATTTTTTCCCCCCCCCTCTTTTTTTTGTGGTGAAGTTTGGAGAGTTGGGAGGATTCGCTGCCATCCAGACTAAACTCAGCTCAGAGGAGATCGAGATCGCTGTAAGAATATCCCTCCCCTTCATTTCTTTCCACTAGAGCTGGGCGATAAATGGTTTTAATTGATCAATCAAAGTTTTGGTTTTTGAAGAGTTTATTTTTTCGGGGAAAATCTGGATTTGTTTTTTTTCACCAATATAGTCATCGATTTTTGATTTTTTTTCCCCATAGTTCAGAGTGATGTCAATACACCCAAAGGCCCGCCATCTTGTTTGACAAGCACGTTTGACATCTTCTATTTATTTGGACTTTGAATTCAAGTCAACTCTACAACAAAATTTAAGAGTCAAGCTAAGATTTTTTTTTTGTTAAAAATAAAGTCATAATGTTACAGGAATACAGTCGTACTAAATTCAAGAATAAAGTTGCAACAACAGGAGAATGAAGTAGTAATTTTATTAGAACTCCAACAAAAAAAATATCCAGACTTTTTTTTTTTTCCTCACTAGAGCAACTTTTTTCTTGTTATTTTAAGACATTGTTCTGGAAAACCCATGTTTTTATTCTGCTAATGTTATGCCAGTATGCTTGTGAGTAAACAAAAACTCTCATATCCCGACCCGATACTTTTTGAAAAATTTTTGTTATTTGTACTTTTTTTTTTATATAAAGAGAGTAAAATAAAGTTTATTAAAGCAAAAAATTGTATCTGGTTTGGAAATAATTTTTTAATTATTATTTCTAAACCATATCGCCCAGCCATACTTTTCATATTGTAATACCTGAAATAGTATTTGCACATTTCATGCATGCAGAGTGACAGACTTTGATGGCGTCTGTAACAGCATAAAAGGTCACCATGTCTCCCCCCCTCCACACCACCCCTGCTCTCTGCTGCAGGGGGCTGAATGTGCCTCTTCTGCCTCCCTCCCTCCCAGTAACGCTCTCTTACTCTGACATCCTCCCGCTGTGTGACGCTTGAAATGCCCTGTTGTTTTACATGTTTCTGAAAGCATCCTTGTGCGGATGCTTCCTTCACCAGAACCTGGCCGGAACCGCAGCATTTTGCATAGTAATTGACGCTTTGCATGTTAACAAGGCTAAAGGCTCAGCGCGGACTAATTTGGCACTCTTAATCATCGGAGAGAGCTCAGGAGTATCTGCGAGCGTTAGCCATCGAATGCTTAACCTACTCCAAAGATGGCAGATTCTGAAAGAGAAAGGAGAGGAGATAACGGGAGAAGAGCTCCCTCCTCTTCTGACTCCCAGAGGTGGCTCATTAATCTGTCTGCTTTGAGGAGGAAGTCGAGTGGGATGGAGGGTCGGGGTCATTGAGGAGAAGGAGCTTCTTACATTATGATTACAAAGGATTTCTTTAAAAGGACAAACAGAAACTAATCACTATGCTTTTGTGACTAAGCACTGACAGAGTGAATGATGTATAGAAGAAAAGTCTTTAAATGTTTGATTTGATGCTTGGTTTAATAGACATGAAATTGCCAGCATGGTCTTTACTGTGCAACCACATGCTTACAGCACATCACTCTTTCAGGAAGCCATAATCTTTTAGGTTGTTTTCACAGCTGTTATGCTCGGTTTGGTTGGGGACCAAAATTGCAACACTTGTTACATTTTTATCTGGTGCAATTCCCTTTCACACAGGATTATGTCAAATGAACCAACAACCCTCTTGCATGTGGTGGCGCTGAACCAAGAACTACTGAAGAAAACGACACAAAAACCTCCGAAGAAAACACTGAGCGCAATTTCCTTAATGAAACGTCAACAAGAATGGAGTAACTTCAAATTTAGCGGTTGCGGGATTTTTCTTTTGTCCTTGGTAAAAGACCACGAGCCAATTTCCCGCGAGCCTATTTGTTTTTGGGTTGTAATTACCCAGAATGCCCTGCGCTATAGTCCACTTCCGGCTTTTCGAGCGTCTCAGGTCAGTTCGGCTTTTATAAGAGCGTGTCTAGCATTCTCGCGAGAAATGACCGAGTGTTATTTTAGCTTTAGCACATTTACCAAAGACAAAGGAGAAATCCCGCAACTGCAAAAATCTGACGCTAATCCATTTTTGTTTGCGTTTCGTGAAGAAGGAAGGACGTTGGGCTCATGTCTTCTTCAGAGGTTTTCTCGTTGTTTCCTTCAGTGGTTGTTGTTGCAGCGCCACCACAGGCGAGGATGTGGAAAGTTTTTTTTTTTGTTTTGTTTTTTTTTTTTCTCCAAAGGCTTTGGTTTATCTGTCACAGTGCGTCGTAAAAGCGACCTCCACCAACTGAAAATGTAAAACAAAAAATGTTGGAGTATAGGTTCCCAATCGAACCGAGTCTACCAGACTACCAGGTGTGAAAACACAAGATAAAAATCCTGTTTGAACTTTAGGCCTTCACATTTATTTGAGGTAAAATATTTGCTGTTTGTGGTTTTTATAAGTGTCTTGCTGAGGATTGAGAAGCACAGATTATGTTGTTGCTGTTATAAAACCTTAAACAGCTAGCTGTACTGCAGGTGGTATTGATGAGTTGATCTGCTTATTGATTTGTGTGTGTTTGATATCCCTTCTGTCTCTTTCCACCTGTGTGTTCAGTGTGTATCAGCCCTGGTCCAGCCCCTTGGTGTTTGTGCAGAATATTTAAACTCCAGCCTCGTCCAGGTGAGCTAATATGTACTCTGTATTCTCACAATGCTATCACATAGTTGCAACAAAGTTCAAATACTTCTTTGATTTAAATAGTCAAATAAAAGGAAATCTTACAAATATACTCACTCACACATAGAGTGTAGACTATTACATTTTTCTATTTATTCTTTTGATTAGTTTACTTCCTGC